>NC_058131.1:297981773-298018557 GCF_016433145.1 Gracilinanus agilis | reverse complement strand
GGGGGGGATGGGGAGAGAGAGAGAGAGAGAGAGAGAGAGAGAGAGAGAGAGAGAGAGAGAGAGAGAAGCGCCAGCCACAGCCACGAGAGATGGGTGATCCATAATATTTATTTCAACAACTGCTTCAAATCTTTTTAAACATCATAAGAACACGGCTCATTAAGCCACAACAGCCTTGAAATTGTGTTATAAAACCACAAAACAAAAATCAATACATCTGCTGGAAAGGAGGTAATGAAATATATTGAGTTGACTGAAAAGTGGTTTGTATGAATCATAATATTATTATGTGAGCATCAATTCCATTTCCAATATTTAAAGTTAACCAGCTAGGGAGAGCTCCCCTAACCATCGCTTAAACAAGCCCTCCGAGTTATTTTCCAAATGCAAACCTTCTCCTATAAATAACCCCCGGTTGGAGGCGGAGTTTTGTCGAGGGAGGGAGAGGGTGGGAGGGAGAGCGCGGGCGGAGATCAATTCGACACATATTTGCTATCTGGCTTCAGCTGCTGCCGTATTACTTCACAGTCTAATCAATAGCAAGCCCTACAATGGCCAGAGAGAAAGCCACCCCAGCCCGATGAGTCACCCCGGGCTTATTACCCGCACTAAAAGCAGCCCCGACGCTAATTTTAATAAAGATCGCTTTGGCTGCCTGCGCGGCCTTCGAAAACCAAATATTTTAACTTTCCTTCCAACATCTCTTGTGACAAGATTCAATTTTTTTATTTGCTTTTTCGCGGCGTGTTGTACGAACGCCGAGGCACTCTGGGATGGCTTCTGAAACTAACACCTAAATAATTATCCGGGGAATGACTCAGAATTCTTTTTTTTCATTCACTTTAAAATGATGTTATTCTCTTCCCCCATGCTCCAGGTGAATTAAAACAACAGGGTAGGTTTTCTCGGACTCTTCTGAGATAGGGGCCAATTCTATAATCCTTAGGCAGCTAAAGAGGAGTAAAAATCATGCCATTAAGCAGACAATGGAGAAGCGACCAGTGACTCCAGCTCCCAGGGTGTTTAGCTGCAACCTTGGGGCCAAACCTCCGGAGCTACAGAATACAAACGCCACATGGATCATTTTGCGACGCCAGCTTTGCAAACAGAATCTATCTTAGGAAGAGGCATCCCCGGGTCCAAGATGAGAGGTAGAGTTAAATACAGAAGAGTGTCGAGTGAACCAGAGCTATCAGGTCTATGCCACTAACCTGCTCCACATAACTGGCTCTTGGTGAGCGTGCAAATAATAATAATGTTGACAATAATAATCATAGACACATGCTACCCTGAGATTTGCAGAGCACTTTACTTATATTATCTCATTAGAAGGCATTCATAAGGGAGAGTGGCATGGATCCTGACCTCTTTCCCTTTCTACCAACACCTTTGGGTGCTGGTCTTCACAGGAGATTCACAATCTGACAGGACTTACTTGGACACTAAGGTCACCCCGTGATGAATTCAGACCTATTGAAAGCAGGTGATGAGTTAGGAAGAAAGTAAGTATTCGTTAGAATCATAGACTTAGAGCTGAAAGAGACCTTTGAGAGAAGTTAGTGCAGCCTCGTGGTTTACAAATTAGGAAACTGAGGTCGGAGGGCTTAAGTGCATAGTAAGGTCACAAAGTCAGCGAATGGCAGAGTCTGGCTTGTCTATTGTGGGTTCCTTGTTACCTTGCTGGGGTATGGAGTATTAGTCCACAAGGGCAGCACTGAAAACATGCACCTAAGCCCCTGGGCAAACATCATTTGCCAGGTCAGCAAACACACAGACAATTTAGGTTTTAGATAGCCCTCTGTTTCTGTGTCAACTTATTTTAAGGGTCAAGGAAAAAAACGGAGTTTGAGGGTCTGGATTATACAAAGTGCTGTACTTATGAACACTATCTGAATTCCTCCACTGCCTGGATGTGTGAAGAAGTTATGAAGCTTTCCTGAGGTGTAAAGGTGGGTGTAAGATTATCCATGTACTATCACCATAGCATAGACTCCTAGGACTTGAACTAATAACCCCTGGCAGCCTCTTACTGTGAGGTAGGACCAAGATGTGTTCATGTGGTTTGTGCTGTGGGCTTCCCTCTTGACCATGAGATGTTTGCTGCTGTTGATTATGGCGCAGCTTCATCTGCTTAAGGTCAAATGTCCCTTCCTCTTCCATTTTCACCTCCCACTGAAGAGCCCTATTCCAGCAAACAGTATCGTTAAGTATTGTTAAACTGGTATATTAAGAGTCAGCTCCTAGAACTCCCTGTAGTGAAATTATCTGACTCAGTGAGAGGTGCTTGAATAAATTATGACTCTTGAAACCAGTAGCATCTTCCTCCACTCAACATTACCTTCCCACTCCCATACTTAGTCCTTGTCCTACTGCTACCTGGATGACAATTTCAGATTCTACACGCTGAGATGTAAACAATGATCATTATTCTCTTCCTCCTCCCTTCCTTTTCATTTCATTCCTCTCACCCTTCCTTTTCTTCCTTCTCCCTCATTCTCTCTCCCTTTCCTCTCCTTTCTCCCAGTGGTCATTTTTCATAAGTAATTCCTATGTTTACTGGGGACTTTGTTTCCATTTGGGCCCCTTGGCAACTCACAAGTTCATACAATCCAAGTATTCTGCCTTTGCTGGCTAGTGCAGACTTTCGGTCACATGAAAGAGCTCTGACATTATTTTTCCTTTGTTCTAGGAGAGGAGTGACGTAGATGTTAAATAATCACAATTAGACAGAATTATCTGACTCCGTTCATTGTTGACCATTGATTGTCCAGCAGTTGACTATATATTTGTACTTTGTAAATTGCAGAATGTGGGAGCTGGCTTAATTTGGACCCTGTAAGATGACCCTATCCCATTTAGCCCATTTTCAAAGATATTCTCTCAATCATTTGCAGAACAGAATTTCAATAAATCTGTTTCATGGTGATTTTGTGGGAAAGTTTCTATTTAACTATTTTCACTCCGAGGGTCTACCTGGGGAGTGAGGACAAGAATACCAGATCCTGAAAATGTCTCTACCCAGGGGAAATTCAGACACTTCCTTTAAAAATTTTATTGTGGGTGCTTTAATTTGTAAATTTTTGAGAGGTTGAGAAGTTGCACAGACCTTAAGATCTCTGAACATCTTGAGCTTTTCCTGACACCAAAAAAGGCATCCACTCAGAAACACATAGAATTTGCAATAATTTAGACAGTTGAAAAAATAATTATTAGATGGCAGGTAGAGTAACTTTAGTCAAAAGAATACTAGATTTACAGATAGCAAACCCAGGTTTGAGTACTGACACCGATGCTTAGCATCCATATAACATCTTTGAGGCTCACTTTCCTCATCTGTAAAGTGATGATGCTGATACATTTCACTGTCTCCTTCACAGGAGTATTATGAATTAGTGCTGTACTTTTGTAAACCATAAAGCACTGGGTAAATGTGAGCTGTTGCCATTATCATTATTGAGTAAGAAGGTCAATATAATTTCTTCTTCTGAATGTTCAGGGCCTTGCTTATGTATAAGGAGGGTCCTAGTTCAAATCAGTAGCTATTGTAAGCCAAGTACTTAACAAATTAAGAATTCTTCTGCCGTGCTTTCAACCTAGGCACAAAACAAATTTTGGGTATCATATCTGTGAACACAGTGTAGGTAAAGTAGAATTCATGCTAATTATAATTTTACAAATTTGAACTAATGTTTATAATAGCTCATAATATGTATTCCCCTTGAAAACACATGGATACCTTTTCACTTTATTTCCTTAATGAGTATTTCTTGAATGTATAATGTGTCTTCCTTCCCAACATAATGAATATGGAAATACGTATTGCATGATAGCACATATACATATCAATATGTATCTGAGATTGCCATCTCAGAGAGTAGAAAAAGGAGGGAAAAAAGGAGAGAGGGAAAGCATTTGGATTAGAAAATGACACAAAATGAATGTAAAGAATTGTTTCTTTAAGCAATTGTAAAAAAATAATAAAATCTTGGCGGGGGGAAGAAAGTGTATACCCTATCATGTATATGATATAATATATATTTCTGAAAAGTTCTATGGCAATTGATTTTATCAATAAATCCCCATTTGGGGGGTTCATAAAATTATTCAAAATATTCTAGTGTTGCTATTAAAATTAGTCATGATAAATGTTTTAGTAGTCAGGAATTACTTTTCAAGGAAAATACCCAATTTATATTTTTTAGAAATATGAGTTTTCATATGTTGGATTCCTTAGAGTAATATAAAACTATAACAACTCCATTTTAAAAAAAATCCAAAAAGATGGCCCATCTTAAGAGATCTCTCAGCTCACACAGCAAGAAAATGAGATGCTAAATGATTTTTCCAACTATCAGATGGTAGCCTGTAATTCCTGTCCTATGGATTTTTCAACAGGTCCAGCTTCCTTGTTCCTTCACTAAGTGATTTCCCAAATCTGGTTTTTCCACTAAGCCAGAATATCTGTTGTTGTTTTTTAGTCCCATCTGATACTTTAAGATTTCATCTCAAGTTTTCTTGGCAGAGATACCAGAGTCATTTGCCATCTCCATTTCCAACTCATTTTATAGATGGGGAAACTGAGGCAAACAGGGTTAAGTAATTTGCCCAGGGTCTTACAGATAATAAGCATTCGAGGCTGGACTTGAACTCAAAGGAGAGTCTTCTTGACTCCAGGGCTGGCACTCTGTCCACTGCGCCATCTAGCTGCCCAAACTGTCTTATATTGCACATTATTCTGTTAGTAAAGTTTTCTTGTAGTTTACAAATCAGCTTGTTACCATTAGTCCTACAAAATTCAGTAGCTAATGCATCTTCATCTTGGATCTCTATATAGCTCCCTTAATATCACATAAGGAAGGTGAAAATCCTGGAGACCATTTGATAGTCTTGGGATCTGCCCTTGAGCAGAAGCAATGGAGTCCAGGATATTTTACTTTGCCTGATTTTGCAGAAGCCATGGGTATCTATTGGATGACTCAGGATCCATTCCCTTTATTCTATCTGCTTATATCAAAACCGGTCTTCTGCCTTGTCTAGAGAAATTCTCCAAAAAAACAATTTGCCTTATGTACCTATATGATATACCTGAGCCTATATATACCCATGTGACTGATGGCTCTGTTTCCAAGGAGGTTCTGTGTGTCCTTTTAAAGAATTAGACCTACTAATCACATTACTATTGAATAGTTTGAATGTCAACAAAAATCTGGAATGCCTGGCCAGTCATGAGCTTCAGTTCCCTGGGAGAAAGTCTGAGCTAACATGGGATCTGAAAGTAGGAATTTTTTGTACTCAAGAGCAAAAACCTAGGACAAGTGGAATAAAGCACAACCTAGCTGGAAAGTCGGAGGGGCACAGAGGAGAGAGGCAGAGACCCACAGATACTTGTTGCTCTTGGAGAGGCTTCTGTGAAATGAGGGCTGAGAGGAGCTAGCTCCCCCTAGCCTGCTATCTGGCAGCATCATCTTTTAACTAATTATTCTTTTCTAAAATAGATCTTAATTCATATCTTCTGAGTTTATATCACCTATATTACCCCTTATTGTTTTTCCTCCCCTGCTCTTCCAGAGAGGCATCTCTTAAATAAAGAGTTGTTTTTCTTTTTCAAAGGGAAAGAAGAAGGGTGGGGGGAAATCAACACGTTAAAAAACTATATCTGATATTATCTGTAATGCTCTATACCCATGGAACTAACCTATGCAAAGGATCAGGGGAGGTGGTATCTTTTCATATCTCTTCTTAGGAGGCAACCTTGTTCTTTAGAATGTCACAACACTCAGTTTCAATTGTCTTGTTATTACTGTTCTTTCTATTTACGTTGCTATAATCACCATGGACATTGTTTTCCTAGCTTTGCTTGCTTCATCTTTCATCAGTTAATATGCCTTTTCATGCTTCTCTATATTTATCAAGTTCATCTTCTTTTTAACAGAATTGTAACAATATTCCATTACATTCATGAATCACAATTTTTTTATCCATTTTTCAATCAACTGGCATCTGCATTGTTTCCATATAAAGCACTGCTAGAAATATTTTAGTGTCTATGGAACCTTTTATGTCAATGATTCTTTGGGTTACATGACAAGTGGTGGAATCTCTGGGTCACAAGTACATAAAATTAAAAGTCATGCCCCAATAGATAAGTGGTAAGAGGGTATGAAAAAAAGAGTTCTTAAAGGAATTACAAAGTATCAACAATCATATGAAAAAATTACCTAAATCAATAAAGAGAAGATAAATGCAAATCAAAACAACCCTGGGCTTTTACCTGATACCTAACAAATTCGGAAATAATACAAAAGACAGAAATGGTAAATTTTGCAGGGATTAAGGAAAAATAGGCACACTGACAAATTGTTGGTAGAGCTTTAGATTGGTTCAACTATTATGGAAAGCAATTTGGAATTATGTAAAAAAAAAAAGATCAAATCTAGTTATTCTTACTAATTAAGCCACTAAAAACCTTTAAGTGCTATTGGTACATTCTAAATTCAGTGGGTGGAACAATATCCTGATCACCCAGCCCTAGTTATGGCCCCAGGCTTTTTTTTCTTTAGTAGGAGGTATTTGGGAAAATGTTGTGGGTGCCTTTCTTTCTTTTTTTTTTTTTAAACCCTTAACTTCTGTGCATTGGCTCCTTGGTGGAAGAGTGGTAAGGGTGGGAAATGGGGGTCAAAGTCACTTGCCCAAGGGCAGCTGGGTAGCTCAGTGGAGTGAGAGTCAGGCCTAGAGACAGGAGGTCCTAGGTTCAAACCCAGCCTCAGCCACTTCCCAGCTGTGTGACCCTGGGCAAGTCACTTGACCCCCATTGCCCACCCTTACCAATCTTCCACCTATGAGACAATACACCGAAGTACAAGGGTTTAAAAAAAAAAAAGTCACTTGCCCAGGGTCACACAGCTGGGAAGTGTCTGAGGCCGGATTTGAACCTAGGACCTCCCGTCTCTAGGCCTGACTCTCAATCCACTGAGCTACCCAGCTGCCCCTTGGGTGCCTTTCTAGAGCTTGTATCAACTCAAAAAAGGAATGCATGGAAACCATTTTTCAAACCTTTAACTGCTATATACATTTCAGTGAATCAACATTTACTGAGAATGTACTACTATATGCCAGGCACTGTGCTAAGTGTTGCAGGATACAAAGTAGACAAAAGAGTTTCTGTTTTGTTGTTATTAAATACAAATTCCTAAAGTTGATTCCCTTGGATTAAGAGATATGGAGTCATTTCAATTGGTAGAATTTAGATAGGCAGCTCTAAGCTGGATCTGATAACCTTTTATTTCCCCAATTTTGGTTTTGAGATATGTGGACATAAATCGTGACCCCAGAATGCACCCATGAGCATTTATCAGAGTGACAAAAGAAGGGTCAAAGCAAACCCTGCAACAGCACCATTTCCTAGCTTTAAAGAATTTCTTGCCTGCCCTGACTCCACTATATACTCTTTTTCACTGCTCTACATAGGCTAGTTCAATCTAAAGTACTTCTGCCCACTATCTGGCTCCTTTATTACCCTGGAAAAACTTCCAATACAATCAACTGCCACTGGCTTCAGCATACTGAATGCAGAATGAATGTCCCAGTAATATCTTCCACCCATACTTCAGTGTATTGCCTCTTCTGCCTCTATATCGTGTTGTTCCTATGATTCTGTCAGCCAGCTCTAGAGTTCTCTCAAGTCTCATTAAGAGAAGAGAGAACATTGGCTTAATCAATGGCATTTTGAAGTTTGTACAAAGAGTCAATCCTGTGTAAAGAATGGGCCCCTGTGGGCCCACAGAGCATCACCTAAGACCACCATTAAGTATAAGGAAGACTACTAATGGTGATGTCAATGAAGAGAAGTAATCACATTGACTGGTTTTGGGCCTTGGGGCAGGTTGACCCCAAATAAATTCTGTGGAAGAAGGATCCTTTGCTCAGAATTTTACTTGCCTCCTTCTGGCCACATCAGAATTACACTAGAAATCAAAAGACTTGAGCTGAATCTTGGATGCCCTAGCTTTACGAAATTTGGCAAGTCACTTTTCCTGATCTAGACTTCAGTTTCTTTATTTGTAAGAAGAAAGAGCTGAACTAGATGACCTCTAAGCTCCTTGTCAGACCTAATAGTCTATGATTTCATGAAATCATAGATATTCCTCAGAATGAATCCCAAATACCAACTTGTCTTGGATTCTGATAGAGGACATACACATATGCATGCGAACATATGTGTATGTGTGTGTACTTATGTACTAGTATGCCTAACAAAGATACAAAAGATTTTTCTTTACCTTGCCTATCTTGGAAGTATCTGATATTATCTTTCTGAGAAGAAAATCAATAAATAAGGAAAATCAAGCTATACATAATATGGATTCACAGTTTTGTGTACAATCCTCTTTTCTCTGTTCTACTTTATATATTGAAATGCCCATTTTATTTGGTATTTATTAAGGTTAAGAGTAAAGAAAAATTAAAAAGGAGAGAATCAATTACATAAATAGAAAATTATAGGAAAAATGAATATGTAAGAACCAAAGAGCAGAAAAGTAAAAGCTTGCATATCACCTAATAGCATTACCTGGAAATTAACTTCCCATACATCTTTTATTTCTATACTAATTTTATAGCAGGCATTCTCTTTAGCAAATGGTCCCTAAATTTAAATTATCCTCTAATCTCACAGTTCTCTCTCTACCTACCACCCCCTATCCCAAGTTCTCATATACTTTCTCCTAGGAACATCTCCCATACCATTAGCTGATAGAATTGACAAGAACTAAAGATGCCAAATGATGTCAACCCACCCCAGGGAAGGTGAGGAGAAAGATGAAGCCTTGGTCTCTGTCTGGAAGACAATCTAAAACTCCTTTGTCCCCTCACCACAGATTCTGAGATCCTACAGATTAGCCAAGAAAGATATCCCCAATTGTAAGGCTGCCACACTGATGTAACAGAGAGATGATCTGAGTCATAGTCAGGAATCGATACTAAAGCATGAATCAACCTTGACCTCAGCAGAAGTACATGCATTCTCAATTCTAAGGCAAAGTTAACTAAAGAACTTTTTCCCCACCATTATTCTGGCTCAGAAAGTGATGTTATTTAATTTATTTCTTCTATTACACAGCACGTACCTGGGGGGTTTCTTACAAAAAAAAAATCACCTGAAACCCAGACCTAAACTTTTCCTAACATACTCTTCTTCCCTTGACAATGAACTTCACAGAGCCTCTCACTGGGAGAAAAGAATGCAGAAAATATTCTCTTTGTTCTGAATTTGAACAAATGGTATTTGGATTATCCATAGGGAGGGTACAGTGTCAGGCTAGTACAAAGGTTGAGTAAAGCTCTATGAAAATGGGGGTGTGGGCCCTACTTAACACAGTCAGTGGTGGGGCCTGTTTAAAATGTCTTAAGTTACTCAGCTGAACATACAGTGATGTTTTTTTCCTAACCTTGCTCTTCCAATTTAGTACAAACTCAATTCATTGGAATGCCTTTGGAACAATGTTTGAGGTTTGACTAAATTGAGGGTCATCCAGGGTCTCCTTTCTATTTCAACCCTTACTGACCTATTTTTGAAAATTCTGGCATCCGAATGCATATTTTATTAATTCTAGCCCTAAGAAATATAATTCACTCTAAGTTGGAAAATTTGTGGATCTGGCAAGGCCTTAGGGTCTCACTTCTGAACATGGATTTTCATCATCCTTATATATAGCTGCAGAATTACAATACTAAGAAGATATTCTCTCACTTATACCTGAACAGGAATGCCTACTACATTTCCTTGAAAAAATTTAAAGATTTCTGAAGACTTGGAAGCCACCATCTCCAAAGGCAACCCTTCCTATTTTTGGACAGCCCTAATTGTTGAAAAAATATTTCCTTATAGCTAGTCTAAGTCTACCTCTCTCTAGGCTCCTCATTCTGCTTTCCTAGACCAGTCTGAACAAATCCAATCCCTTTCCTTCTTAATGGCTCTTCAAACACTGGAAGATACCTATTCTATTCAATTCACTTTAACAAACATTTATTAAACTTCTACCAAGTGCCAGACACTCCACAGGATGCTTGGAATACAGAGAAGAAAATGAGATCAGTTCCTGCCCTGAAGAAGCTTCTATTCTATAGTGAAATCTACTCCCTAAGTCTTCTCTAAGCTAAACATCAAAAACTCTTTCAACCAATCTGCAAATGGCATGATTTCCAGTTCTCTTTAGCATCCTAGTTGACCTTCTCTGGATGTGCTCCAATATCAATTGCCTTCTTGAAATGTAGTCCCTTGAAAAGAATATAGTACTTAGGTGGTCTACAGTAAGCTTTTTTTTTAATCCAACTTTGAAGCAGGCCTATAATTAGGCTTAGGCTTGAGTGGTGACCCAAAGCCAGTAATTTAGTGAGAATCCAGAGCACCTTCCTGAAAATACTTCCTCCCTTACCTCACTAGCTCTATTCCTGGCAGAGACTCACTAGTGAGGGCCCCCATACCCTTTACTTGGCCCAGGAGAAAATATTGCTAGCTATGGATCTACCTTTGGGAATAAGTTACTTAAAAGGTAGGATCCTAGAAATCATTCATAAAAAGTAAAGCACATTTCCCACTCTCCATTAGTGATTTGGTGTAAATATAGGAAACACTGTCTTCCATTCTTCCCAGGAAGGTAAAAGACAGGTACATCACTCTTGCCTTTACAGTGACTGTCCACCACGCCTAGAATGTTCTCCCTCTTCATAACAGCCTCAGTCTCCTCATTTATAAAAGGAAGGGCTTAGAAAATGTGAAAAGATATTTTATCCTAATAAACAGCCTAGTTTGCCTGACTCTTATTATGTAAAAGGAAATGTCTCAAAATGGAAAGTTTCCAAAATATATATCCATTTATTTTTTTTAAATATAAAAAGTCATTTCCACCAGACCTCAAACTACATTATAATGTAGCTGTCAAATGGTCAAGAGACATGAATAGGCAGTTTTCAGATAAAGGAATCAAAACTATCAATAATCATATGAAAAAAGTGATCTAAGTCTCTCATAATTAAAGAAATGCAAATCAAAACAACTCTGAGGTACCACCTCATGCCTAGCAGATTGGACAATATGACAACAAAGGAAAGTAATAAATGTGGGAGGGGATGTGGCAAAATTGGGACACTATAATGCATTGCTGGTGGAGTTGTGAATTGATCCAACCATTTTGGAAGGCAATTTGGAATTATGCCCAGCTTTAAAAGATTGCCTGCCCTTTGATCCAGCCATACCACTGCTGGATTTGTAACCCAAAGAGATAATATGGAAAAATACTTGTACAAAAATTTTTATAGCCGCAAAAAGATTGGAAAATGAAGGAGTGTCCATCAATATTAGGGAATGGCTGAACAAATTGTGATATCTGGTGGTGATGAACTACTGTGCTGAAAGGAAAAATGAATTGGAGGAATTCCATGTGAACTGGAATGACCTCCAGGAATTGATGCAGAGTGAAAGGAGCAGAACCAGGAGAATATTTTACACAGAGACTGATACACTGTGGTACAATCGAATATAATGGACTTCTCTACTAGCAGCAATGCAAAGATCCAGAGCAAGGCTGAGGAACTTATGAAAAGGAACACTATCCATATTCAGAGAAATAACTGTGGGAGTAGAAATGCACATGAAAAATTGACCACATGGTTTGATGGGTACATAATTGGAGATTTTAACTTTAAATGATCACTCAATTGCAAATATTAATAATATGGAAATAGGCTTTGAACAATGATACATGTATAACCCAGTGTAATTGCTTGTCAGCTCTGGGAGAGGGGAGGGAAAAGGGGAGGGAAAGAATATGAATCATATAAATGGAAAAATATTCTTAATTAATTAATTATTTAAAAATTAAATGACTTAAATGGAAAAAAGCAGCAGTCATCAAAACCATTTGGTTTTGGAGAAAAAAATTGTCAATCAATGGAACAGATTAGACAAGGAAGAATAAAAAAATAATGGAACTTGGTAGCTCAGTGTTCAATAAGCCTGGACATGGAAATTACTTAGGAACATACTTTTCATTTGATAAGAACTGGAAAGCAGTCCTGCAGGAAATTAGGCTCAAACTAACATCTTATACATATTCTATGATAAAATTAAAATGGATTGCATGACCAGAGTATACCATACAAAATTAGAAAAGCAGATTATATATGTGTGTGTATGTATCTATATACATATATAGATATATACATATATTTATATACTTGCCTTTCAAAGCTATGGCTAGAAATAATTTCTTAATAAGGGATGGAAGCAGTTAAAGAAAATAAATTTATTACATGAGATTGAAACTTTTCTACATGAACTAAATGTATCTAGGCTAAGAAGAAAAGCAAGTAAGTAGGAAGGAAAATCTTTGTATCATTTTACTCAGGTAAAGGTTCAATATTCAAGATATATAGTCAATCTATATAAACACAAATGAAATAATGCTCTAAATGATTAATAATAAAGGAAATACAAATCCAAACAACCCTAGGGTTTCAACTCATACCTAGTCAATTATCAATGATGATGCAAAATAGAATATTCAATATTGGAGGGATTGTGGGTAGATAGGCAGCACATTCATGACTTGTGAATCAGTATGTTTTCAGAAATCACTGTGAATTAGTATCTTGTCAGAAATCACTTTGGAATTATTCATATAAAGTGACTAAAATGTCTATAACCTTTGATCAAGAGAATCCATTACTAAGTATATAACTAAAGAAAATCATTAATAAAAGAAAATCTTCATTTATATCAAAATAATTATAGCAGCACTTTTATCATCGTAAAGGACTGGAAACAAAGTAGCTGCCCACTGATCTGGGAAATGGATAAATAAATTATGTTATATGACTACAATCGAAAAGTCTTATATTATTAAAAATCATGAATATCATAAATACAAAGAAGTAGATAGAGCACTGGATTTGGAACCAGGAAGATCTGAGTTCCAACTCAGCCTCAGTCTTTATTTGCTATATTACCTTAAGCACGTCATTTAACTATCTGCCTCAGTTTCCTTATCAGTAAAATGAGGATAATGATAGTGTCAACTTTCCAGGGTTGTTGTAAGGATAAAATGAGGTAATGCAGGTTAAAGTACCTTGCAAACCTTAAAGCGCTATATAACTGTTAGCTATTATTATCATCATTAATTTACATTATATGCTATAATTCAGCATGAATTAAGAGCCAAGAAAATAATATATTCAATGACTATAACAATGTAAATGAAAAGAATAATCAACAAAACAATGAAAAGTGAATGTTGGAAATTAAAAAAAAAATCAAATATGGCCCCAAAGAAGATATGAGAAGATACTCCTGATCTTACTTCTTTGCAGAAATGAGAAGTCCTTGATTCAATACATAGCTTATATTTTCATTGTTTGTCATTGTATTGGTCAATATTACTAATTTTTCTCTTATTTCTTTAAAAACATTATATGGGGGGGGCAGCTGGGTAGCTCAGTGGATTGAGAGCCAGCCCTGGAGACGGGAGGTCCTAGGTTCAAATCCGGCCTCAGACACTTCCCAGCTGTGTGACCCTGGGCAAGTCACTTGACCCCCATTGCCTACCCTTACCACTCTACCACCTATAAGTCAATACACAGAAGTTAAGGGTTTAAAAAAAAAAAAAAAAAAAAAAAAAACATTATATGGGACTGCTGTAGGAGAAGGAGCACCAGGGAAATATTTGGTAATGTTTAAACAAAATATATCAATAAAATTGATTTTAAATATTGCTTATTTGTTTATTATCATTATTAATATTATTAAATTTTGTTATGTGGGATGATTTTTCTGGGAAGGGAGAGGGAAGGAGTATTGGGAGAAATTTTGGTGATGAACAAAAGGCATAAGCAGAAATTTATTTTTTTAAAGAAATTGAAAGTTACAAAATTACAAAGAACCAGAAGAGAAAGGAGAAGATACCTGCCTCTTCCCCCACCCCTTCCTTTGCAGAGGAGGGAGCTCCATTGGCATGGAATAATGTATATATTTTCATCTTTTTCTCTACGTACTAATCATTTTGCTAATTTTTTTCTTCTACTTTTTCTTTTAAAATATTCTTTGTGGGGTCAGTTGGGGGCTCAGGAGACTGAGAGCCAGGCCTAGAGACAGGAGATCCTGGGTTCAAATTTGACCTCAGATATTGCCTAGCTGTGTGACCCTGGGCAAGTCACTTATTGCCCCCATTGCCTAGCCCTTACCGATCTTCTGCCTTGGAACCAATGCACAGTATTGACTCTGTGATGGAAGGTATGGATTTTTTAAAAATGCTTTGTTATATGTAACAACTTATGGGAAAGGAAACAGGTAGAAATTTAGAAGATGTGACTTTCTAGTTCTAACATTTTGTGATATAAATATGTTTACATTTAGACAGATGTCTATATTAAAGTATATGTTTATCATTCTAACTCTTTCACTAAGTAACCCCCTCTTGGATATTTCTAGGGAGCTATTCTGATAGTAAATATTCATTCGTTGTTCTCACAGCAATTTCTAACTTCTATTGCATTTGTTTTAATTGAGTTTCATAACTTCATGTCCTTTTTGATGTGATAGATGAAGTTGATAAAGAAGATTTAGCATTTAAAATACAATTTCCAGGTTCCCAAAGGACAATAGAGAGTAATGCATGAGTAGTCTGCAACACATTAGCAAAAAAAAGAACTATACGAGGGAAGCTGACAGACATAAAGGATGCTATTAGAGAAATGTCGGAGCAGAAAAGCCAGTAAGTCAGCCACGTGAGTAGAGTGGGAGAAAGCTGATGGACAATTCCATAGGTTCGCACACAATACCAGGAGATACTGCTGGATATTGCATATACTTCCCATGGAGGTATTATGTCAAGACATGCACATGAATCAGACTGACAGGGCAGACAACTGAGTTATTATCTGTTAAGATGGAAGAAGTATTACGTCTGCATAGATAGATGGAAGCTCTCTCTATATTTTTTTTCTAACTCATATTCTGTCTTAGAATTGATACTAAGTAAAGACTAGGCAATTGGGGTTGGGTGACTTGCCCAGGGTCACACAGTTAGGAAATGTCTTAGGCCAGATTTGATCCCAGAACCTTCCAACTCCAAGCCTGGCTTTCTCTCTTCTATACCTCCTAGCTGCCCCTCACTCCACTTTTACATTGGCAATACCTTCTTGTCCCGGGGACCTTTTCCTTCTGATTTGGCTGGTTCCTCCCAGGAACTTCATTTTAAGGAGAAAGATCAGACCAACCATAGCTTCATTCTTCTTTAGGTTGTACTGCTAACTCATCTTCACAGAAATTTCTCTCCCATGTTTCTTCACTTCTGAACTTCATCTACCTACTTTTCAGCTCCCTTTTATATCTTTCCCCCATTAAAAGGTAAGTTCTTTGAGGACAGGAGCTGTCTTTATTTCTGCCTGTGCTTAAATTCCCAGCACTTAATAGGAGAACTTCTAGCATATAGTAAACTCTTAATAAAACTTTGTTGACTGACTAACTGACATAGGTTGGATAACAGATCTGTTGAACTACTGAAGTATCAAAGAT
The DNA here is from genome assembly GCF_016433145.1 of Gracilinanus agilis. Lineage (NCBI taxonomy): Eukaryota > Metazoa > Chordata > Mammalia > Didelphimorphia > Didelphidae > Gracilinanus > Gracilinanus agilis. The sequence goes on along the minus strand of NC_058131.1, from coordinate 298,002,989 downwards.
TTCCAAGTAACACAAGAAAGAATAAATCAAAGGCAAGTAGGTGGCACAGTGGACAGCAAGTGGCTAGACCTGGAGTCAGGAAGACCTGTATCCAAATCCAATTTCAGTCACTTACTAACTATATGATCATCACTTAAACTGTCTGCCTCAGTTTCCTCATCTGTGAATAATAGAACCTCTCTTCCAGGGCTGTAGTGAGGTTAAAATGAAATGATATTTGTAAAGCATTTTGCAAACCTTAAAGCATTATATAAATGCTAATTAATACTTATAAAGCAGCTATTATGTGCCAAACATCATGCTAAGTGTTAAGATTCAGATACAAAAATACACAGATTCTGCTCTCAAGGAGTTTAAATTTTAACCGACATTTATAATGGCCAAGGAGAGATACTTTGTTTCAGCAAGTGTTAGAGTTGTTTAGTGAGGCTATGTGGGAGTGGATTCATATACCCCAACCCAGAAACAATAACAGTTGATATTTCAGAATGGAGGAGCTAGAATGGGGAGATTAGGAAAGGATATACTGGGGGTCTGAGAGTGCTGGTGAGGAGAGAATTACAGGGAGAAAGCCAACTCAAACATAGTTGGGGCTTTCTGGAAACTGTTGGGAGAGTCACCAATCAGGAAAGCAAGCAACAGGAAAGAAATTCTCCTAGGGCAGTGATGGTGAACCTTTTAGAGATGGAGTACCATGCCCCACCACCACCACATGCCATGCTCCTCCCATGCTGAGTTCGCTCTGTACCATCCCTGCTTACCCCACACAGGGAAGGAGAAAGTGCTCTCATAGGCAGAGAGGTGGTGAAGTGAGGAATGTCCTCAGTGAGTGTAGAAAGGGGGAGGGGAGTGGTCAGAGCTTTCCACTCCCCTCCAGTTCTGTCACCTGTGAGCCAGCCACCTTACACCCTGTGCACTCCCATTGGACTGCTGGGCAGAGGGGCAGGTGATGTGAAAAAATGTCATCAGGCAAGGTGGAGAGGGGGGAGGGAGCAACTTTGTACATGTCCCTCTGCCTTTCTAGTAATGAACTGGTTGGTGAGGGTGGAGAGGAAGGGTGGGATGGGGAGGGAAGGTGGGCAAATGCTCACAGAGAGCATTCTGTGTGCCATCTTTGGCACCCATGCCATAGGTCCACCATCATTACCCTAGGGAATGATTTACTAGGAAGCTGGCATGGAGGCTGAAGATGTGGCTAGAAAGGAGGCATCAAAATGACTTGTTTGGAGTTGGGGATGGATAGAAGGCCAAAGTTAGGGAATTTCATTTTCTCAGTCTTTTGAAATTGGGAAGAATATAGAATCATTGATTTAAAACTAGAAGCCAGTTGTCAACTCATTTTACAAATTGGGAAAAAAATCGAGGCTTAGTGACTTTCTTAGATCACATAGATGACCTGAGAAGTCAGGGCTAGGACTCTGATCCTTTAATATTTGGCACTCTTTCCTTTGCATTTGCCTTTAGCGTATGTTGGTCAGCAGTGATTCAAGTGTAAGATAGGAGAATAGACATAGATACTTTTCAAGGACCCTTCCAGCCTAGGATGTGAATCAGTGGGGTTGTTTTTCAGTTTGGGTTTTGGTTTATTTCTTTAAATGCTTCATTCTTCTGCCTGAAATTTCAGGAAAGATGCTGTAAGTCAAGGCTTTGTCTCAGACTCATAACTCTTCTTGGCCCTCAGTGGATATAATGAAAACCCCAGTCCCAAGAAACAAACTTTTCTAGTGAGGGAGCAAAACCTGACTTTTCAGTTTAATTGTCAAGGGAGAAAAGCACAGGGGCAGAACCTTGTCTGACCATTCACGAAGCATGAAACAGCTTGGTGGACTGACCTTTCCAAATTTCCATATGAAATTAAAAAATATTACCTTTAACATATTCTCTGCCTTAGTCAGACCACATCTGGAATATTTTGTTTGGTTCTGGGTAAGAGAGTTTATGAAGAACATTGATAAGCTGGAGAAGATCCAGAAAAAGGCAAAAAGATGGTGAAGAGCCTTGAATTCATTCCATATGAGGAATTGCTAAAGGCATTAGGGATGGTTAGTAGGAAAAAAAAAAAAAAACCTCGGGGAAATGTGATAACTGTCTTTCAGTGTTTGAAGTCATGTTCTGTCTCTAGCCTCTGACTATAGAACCTTGAACAAGGTATTTAACCCTCTCCCCCTTTGACCCAGTTTCCTGATCTGAAAAAAATGATGAGGTTGAACTAGATGGCTATAAAGGTCTCTTCCAGTTCTAGATATATAAAACCATGATCTTATGATTCTATGCTTGGCATGGAGAAGTAGCTTAATAAATACTTGCTGATTGATTTATTGATGTCATATGGAAGAGTAATTAGACTTGTTCTGTTTATTTCCAGAGGGCATGGCCAATAAAAATAGTGGAAGCTGCAAAGAGGCAAATTTACATTTGACATCATGGGAAAAAACATAACTTCCTAACATTTAGAGCCATCCAAAAATGGAATGAGCTGATTTCATGACACAGTATATAGAGACTTGGAGTCTGGGAGACTTGAGTTCAAATCCAGACTCAGACAATTACTAACTGGATCAGGGGTCAGCAACCTTTTTGGCCGTGAGAGCCATAAACGCCACATTTTTAAAAATGTAATTTCATGAGAGCCGTACAGTGCTCACAGTATGCGCCCCTGTAACAGTGCGCAACCCTGTAACAGTATGCGACCCTGTAACAGTGCGTGACCCTGTAACAGTGCCTGAAAAAATTTGACTTTATGGCTCCTGCAGAAAGAGCCATATCTGGCCCTCAAAAGAGCCAGATATGGCTCGAGAGCCATATGTTGCTGACCCCTGAGCTGGGTGATTCTAGCATTCCCCACACTCACTCCTCATAATAGGGTGATGAGGGTTCTAAAAAGATCTTTCCCATGTTTGAAGACGTTAAGACTTGGAGCATGGAGTCATATAACCTCAACCTGCCTCAGTTTCCTCAAGTGTAAAGTGGAGATAATGACAACACCTATCCCCTCAGGGCCACTGTGAGGATCAAGTTATATAATATTTATAAAATGCTTAGCACCAGGCCTGACAGAAACAAATGTTTATTTCCTTCCTTCTTTCCTGGGAAATTAGCAAATTTTCTACACTGGAGGTCTTTAAGAAGAAACTGGATAGTGTTTGTCAGATATGCTATATTGATTTTTTTTCTGGTATGAGTTGGATTAGAGAGCCACTGAGGTCTCTTCTAGCTTTTAATTTTTAAAAAATGGCAGCCTTATTATGGTTAAATTGTCCGTGTTGCAATAATGCTGTAGCCTCCACTACCAAAAGCTGCTCTCTAGTATTCTCCATTCATTTTGCTGTGTTTTCCACTCCAGCATTCCCCACATCCATTCCTCTCAATACAGTTATGACACCCTCTCTTTGAGGCTTCCTCAATAATCTCCAATTCTCTAAAAACATCCTTGACTTCCTAGGATTTCCATATCTTGGTTTTCTGAAATTAATCTACTTTAAGAAGGCTAAAATTAAGTAGGCAATCATTAGTACTGAAAACTCTTATAATTTTATATTTTTAATAAAATTACTTTTTTATAGTTTATATTTTATGATTCAGGCACAACCTTATCCTGCCTACATAAAAAAATCTGACTTTGAAACCAACATAAAAATGGTAGGTTGACTTTCTCTTAAAAATATAGTTGATTAGGATGAAATGATGATAATCCCGACCTAAAAGGTGAATAAATTCACCTGTAGGCATTAAGGTGGTCTTTATATAGACAGACAAGGAATATTTCTTTTTAAAAACCCTTATTTTCTATCTCAGCAACAACTTACGACAGAAGGGCAAGGGCTAGGAAAATAGGGTTAAATAACTTGCCCCGGGTCACATAGCTAGGAAGTATCTAAAATAGAATTGATCCCAAGTCCTTTTGACTCCAGGCCTCTCGCTCTATCCACTGTGCTACCTAGCCGCCCCTAAGAAAAGGAATACCTACACATGGGAATATTCAGCTGTTTGTTGATACAAGACTTATTGTGCTGGATAATGAATAACCAAATGTTCTCATCTCCTTTGGAAACTGAACAACACAAACCAATGCCATCATTCACACCATAAAAGACTGAAGGTAGATAAGAAGAAGAACTTCTGGCAGAAAAGAGAATTTCAACCAGGGGATGGATAATTGAATACAATTTAAAAATGTTCTTCTCTAAAAGGCTCAATGGCTTATGGACTCACAGATTTAGTCTAAACCCTAACTTTATAGAAGGGCCAGTGAAGTTAAGTGACTTGTCCAAAGTAATATAAGGAGCAAATTTAAATTAGAATGCTGTTTTTCTGGTTTCAAATGCTGTACTCTTTCCTCTATAGCATAACTGCCAGGAGAAAACAAAGGAGAAATTACCTTTTTTTTTTTTTTCATACTCTTTGGCCTGAGTGGGATGGGGAAAAGGGATAAGTTGTACTGCCTTGTGTCAGAGGCTTAATGATTTCTTAAAAGTACTTCTGATTGGGGGCAGCTGAGTAGCTCAGTGGTGTGAGAGTCAGGCCTAGAGACAGGAGGTCCTAGGTTCAAACCCGGCCTCAGCCACTTCCCAGCTATGTGACCCTGGGCAAGTCACTTGACCCCCATTGCCCACCCTTACCAATCTTCCACCTAGGAGCCAATACACCGAAGTACAAGGGTTTAAAAAAAAAAGAAATTAAAAAAAAAGTACTTCTGATTTTGGAGTTTGGGGATTTTATGTAGATGATAAACATTGTATAATATATACTTATCTGTAGACAATACACATTGGTTTTAATTAAACTTCTATCAGACTCTGCAGTATTGGGATCTTCAAGTAAGTCACTGCTCTCTTGGAAAGCTAGATGAATATACCAATAAAAACAAATATTATCAATCATTTTTAGGAATAGCAGACAAACCAGGTGAGAATCTATGGAGTCTGGTTTCAGAATCAGTCTCCTCAATCCAATTCCTTCAAAATACATCCTTCATTGGTTTGTCTATTCCTTAAATTGCATCACTAGAGAGCCTTCCTTTGATGTAAACTTTGGCCTCAACTAAAAGGCAATTAGCCCTAGGTGGGGCAAGACATTGAATGTTTTCAGCAATTTATGTATCATTGTGAATAGCTTTTCTATGTGCATAGACTCTTCCAACCAGGCAAAAGGGAACCAAGCATACCATATTATAGAAAGATAGCCAGAATTTGGAGTTGAAGGACCCAGGTTTGAATCTGGATTTTTCTGATTATTACTCAGGTCACAGATCTGGAATAAATCACTTCATCTCTCTGGGTATTACTTTCCTCTTCTGAAAACTAAAGGGGCTGGCTAAGATGACCTCTGCAAATCATTCTAGCTCTAAATATATGATCCTATGAAATAGAGTATATAGTAAAACAACATTTACTGAGGCTATCTATGCACAGAATATTATGCTAGGTGCTGGAGGACATACAAAAGCTAGACAGGACAAGGTCTTTGCCCTTAAGGAGCTTATAATCTATACGAAGCTAGAGATAATGTTCACTTTACAAAATTTCCAGGGAATGGGGCCCTGGTTATGTCTTTAATGCATATTTCTAAGGCAACAAACATTTATTAAAGACCAACTGTGATATCACTTGACAAGTGCCTTTGAGAAGTGCAGGAGAATTTGGTGAATTTGAGTGGGAAAAGTTCAATAGCATTTTGAATATCTACTTTAATCTCTCGATCCTAATTCCATCTCTTCCACTTGCTACCCCTGTGCTCACAAATAACATTCCATTTCATTTCTCTTGATTTCAGTTCCCTTATTTGTACAATGAGTAAATGATCTGTAAGCCTCCCTTCAGCTTTAAATCTATGATTTCATGAACCTCTTAGAAAGAGCTGAATTTCTTCACTGATAAATCTAACATATACCTTTCCCAGTAACTGAGTAGGGAAGCTTCCCTGCAGGAGCCTCAGGATGTCAAGTGCTCAATCTCCCAGTTTTACATATGGGAAAGTCTGGACCAGTGAGGGAAACTGATTTAAGGTAGCTTAAAGGAAAATAAAGTTGACTCTGATAGTTGTAGGCTCTTTATATGAGAGCTGGAAGAGACCTCAGAGAACAACTAGTCCAGCCTCCTAATTCTCCTGTAATTTTACAAGTAGTTAGGTGTTGGATTTGGAGTCCTAAAGACCTAAGTTTGAATCTCACCTGGAACACTTACTAATTGTGTTACCTTGGACAAGGCACTTAACTTTCTCAGTCTCATTTTCCTCATCTTTAAAATAGGAATAAAATAGCATCTACTTGTTAACTTTCTTATGAGCATTAAATGTGGTAATATGTAAGCTTTTTAGTTTGAAAGGGGTCGGGGAATAGGGTGCTTACTAGAAACCAACCCAATCAAAGCAGAAAAGAAGGCTTAAAAGGACTGTGTAGATTATTGGCGGTAATTAAGCTTTCCCAGGTGTTTTTTTCTCACACTTTCTCTTGTGTGTGTGTGTGTGTGTGTGTGTGTGTGTGTGTGTGTGTGTGTGTGTGTGTGTGTTGTGTACGACAAATTCTCTTGATGAGAATTATGTTCTTTCATATGGAAACAAAATGTCTACATATGGCACCCAACCTAGAACCAGACCTAGGTATGCCTCTTAGGTCTATGAGGGGCAGCTGGAAAATTTATATAATAGATAGAAGACTGTATACTCAATTAAGGTAGAGAATAATGGCTGGAATTCTGGGAGTCTAAGACTGTCATCTTTTTGTGACAAGTGTGCTACAAGTTAGGAGGGGCTGCCTCAGAAAGTAATGGGTCCCTCCAAGAACTGGAGGTCTCCAAGAAGGAAAATAGGTAGGTGATAGCTTATCTGTTAAGCATGGGGGCAGAGGTGAGACAGTGATATTCCTGCTCAGGTGTGAACTAATTGATTTTTATGTCCATTCCATCATATTCTACATATGATTCTGTAACATGCCTCAAAGAAGTAAAACCTGGTGATGTTCTGATCTAGGGCTGTATGACTTTAGAGATCATTTAATCCATTTTTGTTTTACAGATGAGAAAACTGAGACCCAGTCAAGGTCACAGAGGGTGTAAGTAGCAGGGCTGAAATTTGAACTCAGGTCTTATGATTAAATCTGGTGTTCTTCCCATTGTACTACATTGCTTCTGCTTGGAGCTAGATTGGTCAATGACCAAAGCAGAGTCGTTTTGGAGGGGTAAGTAAGCCAATCTATACATAATCTTGGTATCCATTTATAGATAAGGAAGCTAAAATTCCAAAATATTAAGTAAGTTGGCTCTCATCACATAGTTGGTAATTATGTGATTGACTAGTCAGGCCTCCTGATTCCAAATCCAGTGATCTATCCTCTAGACTCCTTGGAATTCTGTCCTATGACAGTGATTGCAAACATTTTAGGGACTAAGTGCCCCAAATGCAACCCTCATGCCACATGTGAGCCACTCCTCTACCTCAGACAGGAGGGAGGAAGCGCTCCCATAGTGTTGATGGGCAAAGATGTGAGAAATATCCTCAGGCATGGTGGAGAAGGGGAGGAGATCAACCCTCTCTGGCATGTGTGCCATAGGTTTACCAACATGGTCCTATGAGAACCATGACATTCATGTCAAGATTCCCAACTAACACCTAAGTTTTAGACAAGAGGATCTTATATATCTTAATTGAACTTATCTATCTTTCTACAGCTATATCATCTATCTCTATCTCTAATGTATATATCTATCTTATCTATATCTATGCTTATATGTAACTGTATTTTAATACAATTGGTTTTCATTATAATCCTATTTGTGCTATTTTTATGCATTTAAAACATTATTTTGAGAAGAGGTTCACAGCATTCTTTAAGTTACCAAAGGGCAACATGATAGAAAAAAAGGTTTAGAAGTACTTTAAAAACCAGTGATTGGGGTAGTAGCTAAGTGGCATACTAGATAGAGCACCAGGCCTGGAGTCAGGAGGACCTGGATTCAAATCTGACCTTAGACACTTCCTAGGTAAGTGACCCTGGGCAAGTCACTCAACCCCAATTGCCTAGTCCTTGCCCTCCTGTCTTAAGAGTTCTTGGTAGGGCAGAAAGTTTTTTTATTATTTAAAAAAAAACACAACAGTGAGATCATGCTTTCACTAAAAGCAGTTCTGATCAAGATGGTATGATGTGATCATAGAATAGGCAGATCCATATAACAATTAGCTATATTAAAAGAGTATTCTCATTATCCTTCTTCTCAAACATTCTTCCAAATGTCCTTATTATTGTCAAAGGCACCACCATTCTTCTAAGGTTTACATAACCTTGAAAGTATCCTTGACTTGCTTCTCCCTCACCCTACCTACATATCCAACTGGCCATCAAATCTTACTGTCTCTACTTCAACCACCTGGCCCTAACCTATCCTTTTGTCACATTATTATATTATTCTCTTTCCTGCACTTCTCTGTCCAGCTAAACTACCATCTCAGGACCTTGAACCCATCTCCCATTGCCTAGAATACACTCCCTTCTCCCACCATCTTATAAAACCCCTTACTTCTTTCAAGACACAGCTCCAGCACCAGTTTGTATATGGCATCTTTTCTGATTGCTCTCATCTGCTATTGCCCTCCATACCCAACTACCTCACATTTATTCATGCAGAATATAAATATAAATATTACCACTTTCATATGATAAAGTACTTTTTGGTATAGATTCATATTGTCCACGCCAACAAAATATAAACTCTATATAGTAATAATTAGTAATAATAATAGTAAACACACACACATGTAATCCCAGCTTCTAGCACAATGCCTAGAAGTAGTAGATATTTAATGAATACATGTTGATTGACAAGCTACATTTTGATTGACAAAGATTTTCAATATAGACTCAGCTAGAAAGGGGCTTAAGAGATCATTTATACAGAGAAGGAAACCAAGACTCATAGAAGTGACTAGCCCAAGGTCACCCAGATTATATGATATTAATAGCTGGGATTCAATACCATTACTTCTGATTACAAATCCAAGTTCTTTTCACTCTACCATGCTACATTCTGGCTAAGATCAGGGAGGCTCATCCCCAGAGAGTTAGTCAGTCAATCAACACTAAATACAACTATGTGCAAGCATGGTGTTAGGCACTGGGGAATTTAGAAAGGAAAATAAATAGCCTTTGCCCTTAAGGAGCTTATGTTCTGTTGCAGGAAACAACAAACACATATATCAGTGAATCTATACTGAGGAACTAGTGAAGAACACAAGTAATAAGAGAAATTGGGATAGACTTCATATAGAAATTTGAGATGAAATTGGAGGAAGCTAGCAATTCTAAGTGGTGAAGTTAAGAAGGGGAAACATTCCCGGCACGAGGGACAGCCTTGAGAAAAGTGACAGGAGATGGAATTTGAAGAAGAGCAAGAAACCTAGTTTGGCTAGACCATAGGATGCAAGAAGGAAAATAATAATTAACCTAGACAGATATGTCTGATCCAGGTTGTAAAGGGCTTTAAATGTCAAAGAAAGTTGTTCGTTTTTGTTCGAAGAGATTACAGAGAGTCAGCTGATCAACAATTGATGAACTTTTTCTGGGTCAACAAGCAGCTCATGGTGATGGTCTCTTAATTCATGGATAGTTTGAATCTGAAGACAGCACCCACAAAGATGAAATCGGTGTCAAAATATAACTATATTATACTTTCTGTCAATGTGAAAGGACTGTTGAATTTGAAGAGGAAGAAGCTAGTAAACTTGCCTCAATACCTTTCTGACCTCTTTGGCTTTATACCATTTGCCATCAAAGTCTTTCGTGGAAACAAACATAAAACAGATTCTCAGACACCCTTTTGGAAATGGAAGGTCAGAAAAGCTCATGTTATTGCTGCCTGTGAGAAGTATCTTAAAAGCACATCTTTCCTTTTGCTCTCAACATTAGAATCCTGTAAAGAACAAAAGTTCCCTGAGGCCAATGGCTGTTTTATGGCTTTGTATCAACAATGCTGTGCTTTATACATAATAGGATCTAATAGATGTATTAGAATGACTAACTGGCATTTGTCAAATGGACTCAGAAATAGGGGCAGCCAAATAAAATTGTACCTAGACTATAACATTAAACTAAAATTAGATAATTTTCCCTTTTGCTATTGTTTTGATCCTTTCCTGTTGCTGTTTCTGAAAATCTAACGTTTCCTAACAAGTTATATGTAGGAAGCAAAACCTTTTGCAACAGGCCTTTAGTACATCACTTTAGTACATCATTGCATTGAATTTATGCTCAGATGCTAAAATACAAATTACCTCTTGACCATATGGATCCAACAGACTCTACCAAGACTGTACAACATATTCTTCTTTCCACTGTCAATCTGCATTTTAAAAAGACCAACTTTCTAGACAGATGCATGAAGTAGAAAGAATTCCAGAACAGGAGTAAGGAGATCTGAGCCAGAGTACTACCATTTCTGCCAACAGTTTGTTTTAGCACCTTGGACAAGTCACTTTCTCTCTACAAACTTCAGTTTGCTCCTAAGCACAAAGAGATTGGAACATAGGATCTCTAAGGTCCTCTTTCAACTCAAAAGGCATTTCCTAATAGAATATAAACTCCTGAGAGCAAAGACTTGCTTCCATTTTGTCTTTCTGTCCCCAACCCCAGGAACAATGCTTGGTGACACCAGTCAAGAAGAGTGGTCAACAGGGCAAGTTGAAATTGACAAAAACAAAGCATTTTCTGATAGAACCAGGGCCATGGTGCTTAGCAAAGCATGAGGCTTTCTGAAGAACACAAGATAACATGAACTAAATCAACACTAATGCAGATGTTGACCTATATTTAAATTGTTGTTAAAAGTAGACAAACGAAATATTAAAATATTATGGCACACTAGAAGGCAGGAGGGAAGAAACAAATACTTGGCTGACATAATTAAACTTGGGTGAAATACTTTTGGGGAAGTTGTGTGTTTTTGCAGCATGTTTCTCATTTGTGGAGAGAAAGAAACAGAAAGAAGACCAGAAAGGACAGACAAGCAAAACAGCTTTCAAAGGTATAGTTCTGTCTTACTATGTAATTTAAAAGAAAAGCAAGCTGTACATAATAGAGATCTGAAGACTGATCTGTAATCCTCTCTTTTTTTTCTGTTCTACTGCACATATGCAAATTCCCATTGTATTTGGTATTTGATAACTTTAGAATAAAAATTAAAAGTTAATGTAAAAATGACATGTTTCTCATTAACTCAGTTAAAATCACAGCTCTCTATTTTTCTACTAATTAGATAGATAGCAAATAGAGAAGATGAAGAACCAGGATCTGGAAAGAAGATGATCCAAGCCAACTCCTTCATATTATAAATGGAGAAACCAAGGCTTGATAGGGAAGATAAATGTCCAGGATGATATGTTAAATAAAAATAGTGGACATATCCTTTTAAACCAGAAAACATTCTCTTGTTATTGTGAGATTTATTTACCACAAACTAAAATCACAGACCACTGGAGTTGGAAAGAGACCTTAGAGATAATTTAGTTCAGCATTTTCATTTTTAATGAGAAAACAAACTCAGAGAAGTGAAGCAACTTGCCTAAGGTCACATAGCACATTACTGGCAGAACTGTGTCATCTTCTGTACAATCATTTCTGCTTTCTTTCATGGAGAAAAATCAGAATGACAAAATCAAAAGAATTATGGCTGTACCTCATCACTCCCACTTTTTTTTTTTTACAAACAGAACAGACTTTGATCTAAACATGATTTCTGGAATTTGTATAAGATGATTTAGTTTTTTCCTTATCCACTTCCAGGTTTTGAATCTAGAATTGCTTTTACTGTTGAGTTTTTTAGAAATTCAGTTTGATGACTTTTTTCCTCCCACTTGGTTATCTTAAAAATGATATTTCTATTTTATCTTAAATTATGAATATAACTTCTAGCAAAGCTTAGACTGCTTTTTAAAAAATAAACTAGACTGCTAAATTTTCATAAGGTAGGGGCAATCCTCCCCCCCCCATCTTAATATCAACAGACAAAAACTATAAACAAATAATCTCCTGCTAGTAGTTTATATCAAATGCAAATGGTTACAGTTTTCTCTTTGATCACACTCCTTTTCTAGTCTTTTTTTTTTAAGTGTATGAGTAACCCAAAGTCCACCCCATAAAAAAACTTCTTAATTTCAATAAACCCAAACTGCAGGACTTGGATAAGAAATCAGTGGGCACTAATTAGAATTTAGCATTAAAGTATCACTGAGTTGCTGACCCTGAAGGGAGCAAGAGTATCAAACTAGTCAAGTCTTGAGTAAATTCTAACCATCAAGAGTTTCTTTTCATTCTACCTCTCTCCTCAGTACTCTTAGTCATCAAACTGTATTTAAAATAAGCATATGTTCTACAAACAAGAACAAAGAGAAAAGACTGAGAAAGAAAGAAAAAGGAAGAAAAACATATAAAAAGGGCAGATTTGTACAAGAGTGATAACATGAAAAGAGACAAGAAAATAGGAGAGAAAAATAAAACCACAGAAACAGAAAGCATGAACACAGGTAAGGGTAGAGATAATCATGGAGAAGATATAGATTCTGAATGAAAGCTAAAGCATTGGACAAAATGTTAATGAAAAGGGATTTATTCAGATCAAATATTTTATGACCTCAGCTGTCATCATCCCACAAAACTGCAAGTCTTGTTTTAATATAGTCAGTCCTGGCTGGGGTGGGGGTGCTATAATTATGGACCACCAATTCCAAAATAAACTTGATGAATGTCAAGTTGAAGAAAGGTAAAGAAAAGGTGGGGGAAATAAGAATGTGGAAGGAAGGAAAAGTGCTTCAGCATCTTTTACCTTAAAATAAACCCTGCTGCTTTATAAATATAAAAATATAATTTGTTTCTCTTATGATGTCTGTGTCAGGAGTCAGCAAAAAAGGAAAGTGTGCTTAGTAGACCAAATTGGGAGGGGGTGAGGAGTGAGTTCTGTGCCTTAGGGGAACCAGACCCCGGGGTGGACTTCTTGTTTGGGGAATGAATTTAAATATTAGCGAGACTGGGGCTTTTTTCTTGTTAGATGATTTCCACTCTTATCTCAGGAATTCTGCTGTAAACTGGTTAACAGCTCATTTGGTGCGTTTAGGGCTCATTTTCAGTATGACAGTCAAAGAAAAGGGGGAAAAAATGACAAAACCCAAGAAGAAAATATTTTCAAGTACTAGAAACCCTGCTGTGCCAGGTTTTGTGACCCCTGGAAACAAGGCACTGGAATTTTAACAGATTGGTTCTCAACCCTAGATGGGGTGCTAGAAGGCTGCTGTCACCCCTGGAATGAAGTTCGGGTTCATTGAGTAAATAAACATCCCAGTTGGGAGTCCACCCTGCTCTCAGAGAGGGGAAGCATTAAAAGTGGGAAACCCTGGGGACTTCAGAAGTCGGATCTAGTACTGTAGTCACTTTGAATAAAGAAACCTTAGGGGGGGAAAGGGGACAGAGGTACTCTCCTTATACATTCTCTGGGGGTTTCGTTGTCTTTTAGTATCTCTTCCCCGCCTACTTCCCCCCTTCCTCCTCCCTCAGGATGTGAGGTCTAGGAGCCTACTTTTGGAAGTGAGGAGACCTGAGTTGCCGAAACTTGGAGTTGGGGGGTGGGGGTGGAGCGGGAATCAGTTTTCGCTGCCAGTACTCTGCCTCTAGAAAGATGTTATCTCCTAGAACTCTGTGCAACTCAGAACCCCGTAATCGTACCCCTCCCCACCTTCTGACAAGCATCAATAAGCTCCAGCGACAGCCTCTAGTGTGGAGGACCCTGGACTTTGGGAGGTTTCTACTGTCTCCTACTCATTTTACTGTCTCAAAGAATAAGAGGAAGACTCTGGGGACTTACTTGGGGAGAGGACGAGGGTGTATAGCGAGGTAGAAATAAGCCTCTCACGGCCGCACAACCCCAGTGGCTTAGTTAGCCCTTCTCTTGCCCACTTCCTTTCTTCTGTAAGATCACTTCGCTTCTCTACCGGGCGCAATGTCGAGTTAGGATTAAAACGCACCCCTTCCAAAATTCTGCTAATCACAGAACGCCGCAACAACCTCTCACACCCATAGTAAAACGCACGCAACGTTACGTTGGAATCGCTAGAAAAACGACCATCATCTGTCCCCTATTATTATCTAGGTCAGCCCTTCTTCAATAAAACCTTTTTTTTCCTAAACAATCACCTTCCCCCTCTTCCCCCCCCTCCCCCCGCCGGTTCAGTTCCCAAGTTGAGGGAGCCGTACCTCCCGGACATCCAATAGTGCCGACAGCCCACCTTTCGTTCCCCTGCCCCGGCTGGTGTGCCCTGACCAACCTGGAGCCCTAAGCAGCTGCAGGAACCTGGAAGTCCCAGGCGGCGCTCCGAAGATGCTGCCGCTCCAGGACAGGCCGCATCGTCCCCTCCTCTTCTACACCAGGACCCAGGAGATTCCTCATATTCCGCCCCCTCCCCACTCCCGGCCAGCCCCGCACGCTCTCAAGCTATCTGGCTAGAATCAACCTGAAAAGAGTTTGTCCTCATTAGGGTCCCAAGTGCCAGGCATCCCTAGACAGCCTGGCTCCTTAGGGTTGCCCTGGGACACAGGCTTGTACTGCTCTCAGTTAAACATGTTTGAGATATTCAGAGGATCTTCCAGCATAGTTCGGGAAACCTTCCTGCCTCAGCAGCAGCAGTAGCAACAAGCCCTTTTAGGTGAAAGAGTAAAGTAGTTTTTTAAAGAGTCATGAGGTATGGAAAAAGGTTACACAATCCACTAATTCAGGACTAATGGCTACACACCGAAAGGCAGCCTCGGGCCCTTCCCTTTTCCTAACTCCAGAATAAAGCTCCAAAATGGCAAAGAAGAAGAAAAAAATCAAGAAGGAAAGACTAATGGGGGGGGGGGAGATAAGGGGTGGGGGTGGGAAAGGAGAATAAAAAAAAAAAACTTTCCCTGGAGTTTGGGGACTATCATATTTGTCTACTTAAAACATACTTGTATCAGTGCTTAAAGCTTGCCCGATTTCTTTTCTTATTTTTGAATTTAAAAAACCAATTCAATAAATAATCTATTGACTTCTCCTGGGTATAGGCTTACTTTCTCAAAATGATATCAGTCAGGTTTATTATAATCCTTCCTACTCTGGGAATTCTCCACTGCTGAAATCCACTCCCAACAGCACTGAACACCCTGTATTAGCAACTGAATAACGAAAGCCATGTAAAATTTAGGCCATTGAAATCATAATTAGCCTACAAATATCATTTCCTTCATAAGGAAACTTACCTGATGTTGATAAAATTTTCCTTTAGTATCTTTTGGCTTAGGGGCTGGGGAGGGGAAAGAAAAAGACTGAAAATATTCACAAACTGGAAAAAGGGAATAATTTTAGCAAGTAACTATTTCCAAACATTTAAAAAAGGACAACATTTATGCAATTTCCTTCAAGGAAGTCTATCATAATTACATTTTTAAGTGAAAAAAAAAAGCCCACTCACATAATGCAGTAAGTTTACTGCTTCTCAGGAAAAAGTTAAAATGATTACTACATTCATGGATATGACCAAATATCAGTAGACCTTAAAAACACAGACACAGTATTTTGTTTTATCTGTTGCAAAAAAAAATGTATTTGATTACTCGAGTAAAATTACAGTATCTCTGCTGTTAGTAAGTATTAAATGTTAAAGAAATTGGACCCCCTTTTCCTTTCAACTTTCCAAGAAAGTGCATGTAACAGTCCAAGTTTTTTTTTTCCCATACCTAATACAAAATAAACAAACACTATACCTGTTCCCTTGATCAAGAAGATGAGCTCACCTTGTAAGGAACATATGTACATTTTAATGAAAGTGATATTTCTTATTGTATATACAGGAGCATCTACAATTTTTCCACGGAAGGTTGTTCAAGATGCTATACTTAGCAGCATTGTGAAATTCCAGCACATTTTCTATAATGAATATACCTACAAGGCAAAATGTTATGTCTCAGTTTCAACTACCAAAACAACACTTTTGTATCTTCTCTAATAATCTGCGTGCTTATTACTGTACAGAAACTTATTAAACATTTAAGACGACTCAAGTAAAAAGCACAATACAAATAACAGTTCAAAACGGAAAGTGTTAAATCTACCCCCAAAATTAAAGCAGTTTTAATTTTATAATAAAAATCAAAAACTGAACCTTTTGCAAGGAACCACTGTTCAGTCTGTACTGTCGGGCTTTTTCAGTCCTTTCCTTAGATCTGTTTTGGAAGATTAAACAATGTGTTTGCTGATAAAATTTTCCAGCAGGATCAAAGTGTACATTTATATACAGACTTTATTAGAGATCTAATGCATCACTGAGGCATTGCATCAACACCAGAGTTCATGTTAAACTGGATATAGAAAATAAGTTAATGCCAGAATAAGGTCACCTATCAGAACAACTTGCAATTGCCATAAATGTTACAGCAAGTTTACAGCACTCTAGTCAATTAGTATTTAGTTCAAATACAGAAGACCAAAGTTAATGCTTGCATTTTTTTTTTTTGCAAAGCAAGGTTATATCACTAATAAATAAGCTCTCTTAGGACTCTAGAAGTTGAACGTGGTACAAAAAATGTCTTAATGTTGTTCATAGATCTGGGTAAGGGAAGTAGGGAAAGGAAGGGAGAGGAGAGAACAAGAAAGCAACCCTAGGTTGCATTTTTTTGTAGGAATGTTATTTATAAGGTTGATTCTCTTTAACTTGTTGCGATCTCTTTGTTGTCCTCCACGAATCTGGTAAAACGGAAGTTATTTCCATTTTCACTGCCTGCCATTTTCTCCAGACCAGCTAGAGGAGCATTAGGTTCAGAGTTCTGGAGCTTCTCCAAACTTCCCGTCAACCCACTAATAGGTGAGCTACTGCCATTGCCAAGGCTTCCAGGAATTGGAGGGATGCCACCATTCTGAATGACTGAGATCTCGTTGGTCTTCATGGCCAAACCATTGGAGAGTGCAGCTGCATACTGATTCCAGAAACTGGAAGGATCTCCATTTCCTGACCTTGCTGCCAAATCTTTCTGGAACATTTCTGGGAATTTTACAGGATTGCCTCCCAGAAATGTCATGGGACCATCCACAGAAAGTCGCCTGCCTCTTCTGGCTGGGGTACTGTTCCACATGTGAGTGCCCATGTGTACCTAAAAGGCAAAGAATAAGTGAGAAGTGAGGTGGAGAGAGAAAGAGAGAGAGAGAGAAAGAGAGAGAGAGAAAAGAGAGAGAGAGAGAGAGAGAGAGAGAGAGAGAGAGAGAGAGAGAGAGAGAGAGAGAGAAGGAAAGAGAGAAAGATTTAATAGTTCAGTCTGTCTAAATTCATATCCAAACACTAGACAAAGCTGGCAGTCCAAATGTCTGCTCTTGTTATGTGAAGGACAGTGAGAAAGGTAGGGGATAAGATCCCCACCCTTCAGCTGGTAACAACATATGTGTGTGTGTATGTGTTATCATGACCCTCTCTATAGCATAAGGCCTGCTTCTTCCTGTGGAAGGATGCTGGGCTTACTCTATTTTATTACAAGTATTTAGCTTATAATGGCCTCAGGCAATCCAGTCAGTTGCAGATAGCTACTTTCAGGGTTAGAATTGTTATGTCCACTTTCATTGTGATGGTAAGTATTGTATTTGACACCCTTTACCCTATAAATGTCCTTTTCAGACAGGAAGAAAGTATCCCACCCTGATTGCTCATTGGAGAGCTTCATGTACAGACAGAATGGCCAGAAAGTAATTATTCATCTCACATTACTGGCAGCAATCTCTAGAGAAATACTCTGTCAACAGAAAAATGTACACAGCAAGAGTGCTCAACTGGTACTCTAGAACTTAAGTATATTTGCTTTATTTCCAACACATATCAGTAGGAAATGTTATATAATCAATTAACATAATACCCATTAGCTATGGTTATACTATCTTTAAAAAGAACAACAACTATCATACTGTGCTGTACAGCGATGAAACGAGGAGTCCACATTTAAAGAGGCTCATAATTATTCAGCAGTTACACACAGGACCCAGGCCATGTGGAGATCCTTAATCAATACCCCATGGCAACGCTGTGCTGTCTTATTTGGTAGGTAAAGCAATTCATTTGGTGCACTTAGTTGGACAATGGAAACAGGCCACTGCATTGCATATGTACCGGATTATTCAGCACACTGACCACTGATATTCAGCAAGGAACAAATAGGAAGTTAAGCAAATGCAGCCCATTTCATGCAACTCTCCATAAGCTGCCTGGTTGATAACACTATATAAACATCTTTTTAAAACAAAAACAAACAAACAAACAAACAAAAAAGCAAGGGGATATGGGGTCATAACGGGAGGGGTGGGGAGAGTTAGGGAATAGAGAGAGACACTATTCTGTACCTTAAGATTGCCTTTTGTCGTGAAAGCTCTCCCACAAATAGTGCAGGCAAAGGGCTTCTCTCCAGTGTGTGTTCTTTCATGGATCTGCAGCGCACTGGAGGAAGAGAAGGTCTTTCCACATGTGTTGCAATAGTGCTGTTTGGGAGTTCTCCTGGGGAGGGCTGGGAGCAGAACTGGAGATGTGGCAGATGAAGTTAGAGGCCCTGATGGGACCAGGCTCGAGGAAGTGTCCTTACTGTCCTGAGAAGAACCATGCACAAAGCCATTTACCTCTGTTTTTATGAGTGATGACAATGAGTTGGTAGGGATAACTGCAGAGTTCTGATTGGGGCCAAGGTTGGAACTGGGCTCGAAGAGTTGTGATGGTAGATCTCGCATCTGATGTGTCAACATATGCTGCTTCAAATTACCCTTTGTGGAAAACCCACGATTGCAAACTGTGCAAATAAATGGTCTCTCTTTGGTATGACTTCTGTAATGAATGTCCAAGGCACTCTGACAAGCAAATGTTTTGCCACAAATGTCGCATGCGGTGTTTTTAAATTTACCCCGGTCTCTGAAAGGGAAGAGTATGCCCAATGAATCTTCTTTAATAATTTTATCTGCGTGACCAGATGTCAGATCTAAAGCCCCACCGTTCACAGGGGTGGGAGATAAACCATTGGCAAATTCGCTCGGCAATGCTCTTTGCTGCTTCTCCTCAATACTTGGTGATTTGTGGTAATCATGGGTGCTGTTGGATGGGGATAGGGCCTGCATGGAAGAGGTAGACTCTGAAATAGCAGGGCTTCCAGCACTTTGGCTCTCCATATCACCCCCAACTGAGGAAGAGTCATTGGTCATCACATCCCCCTCTACAGACCCATTCTCAACTGACTTGAGGCTGGCCTGTAGCTGCTCAGCCAATCCAGCATTGATCATCTTCATCTGATTTTCCAAAGCAGCAATACTTGACATTTCTAGAGGCAAAGGGGACGAAGACAAGCTATCTTGGGATGCATCAGCTGACTTGGGTGTATCAGGCACGCTGCTGTCGGGGCAGTCTTCCATGTTTTCATCTGAGAAATTGTCCAGATCATCAAAGTTCTTCTCATCAAAAGAACCTGTGTCTGATTCCATAGACTCAGGGTAGTTTTCAGTGATTGGGGTATTAGGAATCTGGCCCCCCATATGCATTCTGATGTGCTGCTGAAGTACCACAGCATTAGTGAATTTCTTCTGGCAGATGGGGCAGGAATGTTGGACTCTGAGTGGGGGCATGGCACGGTGGACACTATAGTGAGTTTTTAGATTCCCTTTTGTGGTGAAGGCCCGACCACAGATTTTACATTTAAATGGTCTCTCCCCAGTATGTGTCCGATAATGCATCTTCAGTGCACTCTGGCAACTTAGAACTCGATGGCAAATGATACACTCGTTGGGGTCTGTTGCCTTTTTGTCAATATTTTCTACCAGTTGCTGTAGTTTTGATGTCTCTGAAGCTTGTGCTGAGTCCAATAATCCTCCAAAAGGGAACTTTGCCTTGAACTGCTCTGACATAAGAGGTATCAGAGGGTTGGTAAAAGTGGCCACACTGCCAGAACTTGAGTCTGCAGCTGGGGAGCCCACAGAATTGTTCGTGTTTGTGAGTGAGTTGGGTACAGGGGTGCCCTCCTCCGTCTTACTGTTAGATGGTGGCAAAGTGGACCCCTCTGCTTCCTCAGGCAGACCACTGGAGTTCCTTGGGGCTATTTCAACCACTCCTGAATCACTTTTAACAGAACATGGTGGGCTGGCAGCAGAATGACTGATGGGAATTGGGGCTGGTTCTTCAGTCTTGATGAAGGGGGTCAGGCTGGGGATGGTGGGGGGAAGTGGCAAGCCAACTGAAGTGGTCAACGTGGGCAGGACTGGCTTGGTGTCCAGCCAGCTGGTGACAGGTTTCTCAGGTGGGATGGACATCCCATATGGGATACCTGTACTTGTAGGGATATTGTCCAAGTGCTCAGGCACAGGGTAGGGGTTCATCTGGATATGGGGATATTTCTCTTTGTGGCGCTGAAAGTGGACTTTTAAATTTCCCTTTGTGGAAAATCGATTCCCACAGATGTTGCATTTGAACGGCCTTTCACCAGTATGAGAACGCAAGTGGATCTGCAAGGCACTGTCACTACCAAAGACTTTAGCACAGAATTTACACTTGTGTTTGAAGAATGCCTCGTCAGAAGTACTTTTCGCCTCAAAGGCAGTTACGTTTGGTGGCTTGCTTTTTCTTTGCTGGGCCAAGGCTGACAGAGAGTTTAAATCCTCTGCGGTTGTTCCAATATTGGGCAAGGGTCCGGGGAAAACAGAGTTACCAGGGGCAGGCTGAGGTAGAAGTGGATTAGATGCAGGACTTAATAAACTGCTTATTGCAAAAGCTGGTGAGGATGCTGATACTGGTGGGTTGCTAACTTGGGAGCCACCAGCGCTCGGAACCACTTTTTCTGAGGACGGAGTTGTAACTGCTGCTGCCAATATGTTAAGATTTGGAGAAGAGCCACTGCTGGATGGGATGATCGTGCTGCCAGGACTGCTCTGAGGTAGCTGTATGGGGGGTAGCTGTTTCACACCACTGATGCTGGCAGATTGACTAGCAAGGCTCTGTGCTAATCCAGCTGCTGCTGCCAGCTGCTGGGATAAATGGGAGCTTAGCGTGGACAAGGGGTTGGCAGATGTTCGTAAAGTACCTTGAGAAGGACTAGAAGATGTTGGCATATCTGCATTTTGGGAAGCCAACAGCAGTATTTGGTGACGGATTTGCTCTATCAGTTGTAACTGGTGGATCTGCTGCTGTTGCAAAGCCAAGAGCTGCTCCATGAGGGCTGGG
>NC_058131.1:297971773-297976773 GCF_016433145.1 Gracilinanus agilis | reverse complement strand
AAGCCAGGCAGATAAGGTGAAACTAAAATAAACTCCTAACTTCCTGCTAAGTGACTAGTAAGACTCAATTTGGGGGTCATTGGTAAGATACTAAAGTACATATTGTGATGTGGACCTTGTCACCTTTGGACGGAAGAGGGCTAGCAAAGGTTAAAACAGCTCAACACATGGGTTTTTTGTTGTTGTTGTTTTTTGGTTGTTTTTTTGTTTTTTTCTTTCCTGAGAGCCCTGCCACACAAACTTTTCTTGCCTGTTAGGTCAGCCTACCAAATCCTGCACTTGTCTGATCCAACTTTCGATTCTCCAAGTAGATTTTGAAGAAGGTTACACGGATCAAACAGGAACTGTAAGGCAAAAACACTCTACTAGTGAATTTTAAAAGAAAAACTACTGTCTGCTGGGGACAATTTGGTTTTAAGTAACAATTCTGTGAAATTTATCTGGTTCTTTCCTTCCCGCCCCCACCCCCCCTTACCCCACTTCTACTGAGTGGAAGACCTTTTCAATCTAAATGAGTTTTTTTGGGGGGAGGGGATGTTTTTTAATAAGCACTGCAAGGAACCTCTATGCTGTTAAAATCATCTTGCTACACAATAAGGCCTAAAGAAATAAAAACCTAAAAAGACAGTATAAATAGTCACTTGTTTGGAAAATAAAATCAGACATACAAGCACCACAATGGCAGAGATGAGCAGGCAAACATGGAGTATCACAGTACAGAAATACACATATGATTATCATACATATTACTAGAAACATAAAACTTTTTGTTTTATAAAACTTTTTATATATGTATCCTTCCAGGCCAAAGAATGTTTTCTCACTCTGGGGTCCTCCATTATGCAGCAAACTTAAAACAGGGCGGACTAACATGGATTCCTTTCAATTGCCCTATCTTGCAGGTGTCGGTTTTTCCAAAAAAGCAATTAATTACAGTTCCCACTAACCTTTTGGGTTCAGAAATCAATGTGTGGCCCATTAGCCTGCTCACAATGAGTAAATTACTTCAGTAAATAATAGAAATTTGTTATTAATATAAACAGAAGAACTGATTTTTTTATGATTCTTTATATTGGAGGCTAAGTAAATATTTTTTTCTATAACATATAGCTGCTCCTTTTCTCTCAAAATTACCTCTACTCTCCCAAAACTTTGAACAATAAAGTAATTTTCTAATATATAAAAACCCTGACTCTCACTTATTTACTTAATTAATGATTAGGCCACAAAGCTAATCCTATATCAAAACCAATACCAACCAAATAAAAACTAAACCCACAGAAACAAGAAACACTCAAAAAGTAACTAAAATCCAAAATTCTCAGAAAAACACAAACACTAAAATACGAATTCCACATTATTTCTTCTCAGAACTATTAATACAGAGAAACAACCATTCAAAGGGATGTTCATTTTTTCACCAGTGATTCCTTACTTGTTGAATATCCTTTCAATGAAAAGTAGCATTTGCCATCGTTGGACAGCCCACCACCCCACACCCACAGTTCAGAAGCCTATTTTGAAAATGCAATTCCTCGGTCTAGAGATATACTAAAATATAATATAAAGGCCATAAAGACATATTCTTGTTTCCTCTCACTTGGTAAAGTTATAAGACATCCATAAGATGGCTAAGACTTTCCTCTGTAATTAGGCATACACATAAGCTTTTAGTCTTCCAAACTAACTTGAACAACTGTGACCACACTTCTAAAGAAGTTTCCTAGGTCAGGGGGAGAGAGAGACAATTTCCTGGGTCATATTTTGAGAGGAAAATACACAAATATGAAGTGGTCATGTCAGGCTGTGATGAGTATGTAGAACTGTTTATATAAAGTATAACTTTATCTCTTTTGTATTTCATAATGCCATATTTTAAGCCTGCCTCTAGACTTAAGGAAACAACCTTGCTGAAATGTTGATTTCTCTCTTGATGTTTTAACTGCTCTATTGGGAAAATTATTTTTTTAAAACAGAAAGCACGGCTGATTGGAGGATGTGAGTAAAGATGGGAAGCAGAATTATCTTAGAAGTGATGAGTTAAAAAACATATATATATATATATGTGTGTGTGTGTGTGTGTGTATATATATAAACGGAGAGACATATCATATGTTCATATACAAATATGGTAATTCTTGGGTCTACAATGAAGATCAAATCCTATCTTTCCCACAAATATACTCAGCTGATGTGTGGTGAATTGGAAAGGCACTCCACTGAGGCCCGTGCACTGTAGGATTAGTTGTATACTAATATTATTACAACATACTAAATCCTGTAACACTATTACAAAATCTACCCTCCGGGCAACTTCGACAAAACTTATTGTTCAAGCATGTAAAAAAAGCCATAACCTAGAACCATTATTACTAGGAGGGAAGAGGGGGTTTGAGGTGAAGGACCCTGGCTGGGAGGGAAGTTTCCTACCTTGTTTCTAATAGTTAACTGCTAGCACTTAAAAAAAAAAAAGCAGCAAAAAACCCTGACTCTCACTTATTTACTTAATTAACTTACCTGGCCGCTCAAATAAACTTAAGAAAATGAGGTAGTGAACTTCTTTTATGCTACTCTTTATGAGAAATATTAAACTATTGAAAACTCAAGATTTGAGAGAGTGGGGGCAAGAGAAAAGAAAAGCTCTTCCATCTAGCAAATGAGGTTTGCTAGAGCCCTGCATTTTGAAACTCTAATAAAATAAAATAAAATAAAATAAAATGTCTTCTGCAAGTAAAATGAAAAGACTTGCCCAAGACTTTGTGGGGGACTGCTACAGAACCGTCTAGGACGGTAGAAAAACAAAACAAAACAAAACAAACTTTTACTTCCTGCAAGTTCATTAGTTAATTGCTGAAGTATTTACAGGTTGAAGGAGGGTAAGTTCGGAGTGTTTTCGGTTTCCCTTTATTTACTTGATTCCCGGTTCTAAGAGGGTTTAGGTTGAGCGGAAAATAAGAAAATTATGTGCAAAGCATATATTCCACTATACACAAGTGCAGATTCCCTAGCTCTGTCTCCAGTCTCTGGGGCACCCCAAGCCGAGGCTCTGAGACCTATGGCCAGAGAGCTTCCCTTTGGACACTCAGTCTTCAGATCTCCCTTCGTCACTCTCTTCCCTAAGCCCAAATTTCCTGAGTGTGTAAGAGTGATTGTAGGTGAGGAATGTAGGAAGGGTGAAGGGTTCTCTTCTCGGCATCCCGATGCCTCCCGGGAACCTCCCAGGAGTTAGAGGTGGCAGCTAGAGAATAGGTTAGGCCCCGAGGGGCACGCAGACCCCCGACCAGAAGACTGCGGAGACCAGGCCTACATCTCCACGGTCGGGGAATTTGGGGCATTAAGAGAAGTATGGAGGAGGGGGATGCAGGGCTGTATTCACAGAGGCCCTTGGTCTTCCTGGAGAGCGGTGCCTTGGTCACTAAACTCCCTCCTTCGTATCCTCTTCTCATTTCCTCTCCCATTCCCATCCACTGCCCGACAATTTTGGTTCTTGAGAGGAAATAGGAAAAGAATAGAGGGCCCGGATTGCGAACCCCAGCCGGGGCGGCCGCGGGGTTTGCCTTGTCCCAAAGGCGGCCTGAAGAGACCTAAACTGGGATGTCCCTGGTAGCACCAGCTGATCCCAAGGAGGAGATTCCCCCGACCTCTTCCATCCGGGCCTTGGTCCTTACAATGCCCAGAAGTTGAACTTCTAGGGGGCCAAAGACGGATTTCTCTTCTCCAGCTCCCACCTCCCTCCCCACCCCAATCCTCGTCCTTGTTCCCCCAGCATACAAACTTTGCGGTACTTTCTTCTTATTCAGCACCAGCTGACTTTCTACTTGCGGTGGAAGGAACGAGAATGAGTAGGGGTGGGGAGAGAGATGTTTAAATTCCCCCTCTCCCAGGTTCTACAGCCTTTTCTCCGCTCGCTCGATAACTACCTCTACCCCAGCCGAAGTATCCGAAGAACAAACTCATTCCGCTGCCCACCCCACCTCCAGCAACACAGAAGATGCTGTGGACAAAAAGGGGTGGGAATCGAATTAACTAAGCCTCAGGTCCTTACCTCTAGTTAGCCCCATTGACCTCCGGCAATAGACGGTTCGCGCCCCCCCCCTCCCTCCCAGGCTCCAGCCAAACCTGCCGCAAGCAAACCTTGTATTCCCTCTCACCTTCTCCCCGTCCCAGGACCCAAAATGAATCCCTAACCTCGATCTCCACTGCCCCCGAGCACCGGCCTGAGAGAGGTGTGGGATTCGTGCGTTCGGATCTTGGGGCTGGGGGCTGGGAAGAGGAGAGCAAAAGCGCATCTTCCGCCGCTGCCCGCCCCCACCCCCTCGACTCGGAACCAAGCTCTGGCCGGCGAAGTAAACTTCCTTTCCTGAGTCAGGACAGGGACGACGAAGGGATAGGGGTTTATCTTGGGGCGACGGAGCCGAAAGGTTTGCGGTCCACGGAAGGAGGTGGTAGTGGCGGTGGCGGTAGAGTGTGTAAGAGGGGAGCGGCGGGGCTGGGGAGGAGGCAGCAAACACTAGCCCTAAGGAAAACGGAGAGGACCGGTCCCTAACCAGTACATCGAGTCTCGATCCTCGAGTCCTTTCCCTAAGCCCGTTTCCACTTGGGACACACCGTCCACTTTCTTTCCTCTTCCCTTCCTTCACTCATCCCCTCCCCCACAATCCAAGTCTCTTCTCCCCGGAAAAAGAAAAGGGAAAAAGGAGAAAGAAAAATATCCTTCCTGCCCATCCGACAAAATGTTAGATGAAACCAACAACTCTTGAAGCTGTGTTAGAGCTATGTGAATATCTGAGTTTGCTGTTGAGAGAGAGAGAGAGAGAGAGAGAGAGAGAGAGAGAGAGAGAGAGAGAGAGAGTGAGTTTCAAAAAATGCATATATATTTAAAATAAAATCGTCAAGATGAAGGGGAAACCAGAAGTCTGGAGGTGGCGGCGGCGGGGAAGTTGATGCGGAGCGCGTGGGGTTGTGTGGAGTGTGTGGAGGTACGAGTGTGAGTGTGTGTG
>NC_058131.1:297967597-297969185 GCF_016433145.1 Gracilinanus agilis | reverse complement strand
GAGAGAGAGAGAGAGAGAGAGAGAGAGAGAGAGAGAGAGAGAGAGAGAGAGTGAGTTTCAAAAAATGCATATATATTTAAAATAAAATCGTCAAGATGAAGGGGAAACCAGAAGTCTGGAGGTGGCGGCGGCGGGGAAGTTGATGCGGAGCGCGTGGGGTTGTGTGGAGTGTGTGGAGGTACGAGTGTGAGTGTGTGTGTGTGTGCGCTGCGCGGGCTAGGGGACTCACCATCTCGCTGGGGGAGCGAGGCCAGAACGGGGTCGGATTGGAAATGTTGAGGCTTCGCTTGCTTTCTCCGCGACATGCTGGCTCAAACATCGGCTGGGGCAGAATAAAAAATTACTAAAAAAAAATCTTCTCAAAATTACGGAAATCGAGCGGCGGCGGTGGCTCCCCCCTCCCGCCTGCCCGCCCCCCTCCCCGACTCCCCGGCCCTCCGCGCAGCGCGCATGTGTCCTGCTATAATTATGATTATCAATAATGCATTGCGATTAATCATAGAGGGGCTCTTTGAAAGGCGATTGGCAACGGGCCAGCGCTATTCAAACCCGCTCGCCTTAATCAATTAGCTCGTGATTTGCTGTAGACCCCTGTCTCTCTGCCGCTCCTGCCCAATAAGCCGGCCGCTGGGTTGTCTCTCCCCAAAGCGGAGCCGGAGACTATGTTAACCCTCTTAGCAACCGGCTGGGACTCCGGCAGGCGCTGTTGGCCTGCCTTCTGTAGGAATGCGAGTTTCCCCCAGTCTCCGTCTCCGTCCTCGCCACCCCCCCCCAACCCACCGCCCCCAATACTCCCCCTTCCTCCAACTCCCCGCTTCAGGCTGGGCCGACCCAAAAGAGCAAACCCTCCCCCAAATTAAAATACTGTTAGGGAGGGAGGGGGAGGGGAGGGGATGGGGGAGGAAGAGAAGTGGGACGGAGACAGAAAGGGCTGCAAACTTCCCAACTTGGACCGCGCTTCTCAGGCTCCAGCAACTGCCGGTTCCCGGGACCAGGCGGTGCTGCCCAGGGCTAAGGGAGGTGTGGAGGGCAGTTGAGAAGGGTGGGATAATAAGGTTTCTGGGGGCCAATGCGGGATTCCTACTTGGGAAGCAACTGACCCGGAGTAAGCCGTTAGCTCCCTATCCGGATCTGGTTGTATATTTCCCTTTTCATCAAATTCAATCAGAAATACTAGCGGAAAAGTATCTCTCCACCCCACCCCCTTCACCCCCCAACTCACACCGGGAGAAAAAAAAAAAGTCCAGCGTTATTTTGCCTCCTGCATGTGTCCGCCACGGTTCCTCTCTCCCTCCCTCCTCCGCTCCCTCCCTCCGAGCTTGCCAGCTTCTCTCCCAGAGCTCAACATTCCCAGTATCCAGGGCTCCGGGGGTGCGGAGAAGAGGATCCAGGAAAGGTTTGGGAAGGTTTTTTGTTTTGTTTTTCCTTTCCTGCCCCCCTCCCCCTCCTTTCATTCTCTTTTCCCTTTTCTCTACCTCACTCATTCCCAGGACAATTAGAGAAGAAGTTTTAGTTTTCGGGAGAAGCGGCCCGGGTGCCCGTGGGATAAGGGGGAGGCCCGGTCCCGCCCCGCCCCCGCAAGTGTCCC
>NC_058131.1:297894252-297965078 GCF_016433145.1 Gracilinanus agilis | reverse complement strand
CCATCCCCTTGTTGGTTCTGTCACTCCAGTATTCATCTTGAAAAACTATTTAAATATTATTTGGAGAGGATTCTCAGAGAAGTTGGAGCTTTTCTTGCCTCTACTCTGCCATCTTGGCTCAGCCTCCCCTGTTCTGCCTTTTCATCATTTGGAATGCTCTACCTTCTCAACTTTCACCTACTGACCTATGATATACTTCTAGTCTCAAGTAAAATCCCAACTTATATAAGAATTCCTTCCTCTTCCTTCTTAATCCTAACTACTTCTCTATGAAATTGTCTCCACTTTATCCTGTATATATCATGAATGTTGTTTGTATGTTGTCTTCTTCATTATATTATGAGATACCTGATGGTAAGGATAATTATTTCTTTCTTTCCATCGCCACATATAGGAAAGCTCTCTCTCTCTCTCTCTCTCTCTCTCTCTCTCTCTCTCTCTCTCTCTCTCTCTCTCTCTCTCTCTCTCCTCTCTCTCTCTCTCTTTCTCTCCCCCTTCCCAGGTCCTGTTGGGTACACTAAATTTTGATTAAAAGACAAACGAATCTATCAGTGGGGATGATGTTGAAGAATGAAGATAATAATGTTTCTATAGGTGCCGCTTCAGATGCCATTATTTTCCACTGAATATTTAAAGAGAGCCCCTCAGTAAAGATGGATCTACTTCGCGCCTGGTGTGTCAGCCGCCCTCCTTCTCCGGCACCAATCTGTGTGCCGATAATAGGCGCAAGAAAATGTACTCACCAGTACCTACCCCCAATCCTCACAGAGACGCACTGACACAAGGATGCGCGTAAATCCTAGTGCACTCTTAAAGATCCGCAAATACTTGCGTATGCAGACAAACACTCATTTTCACACTTCCGTAATCAATCCCCAAGGAAAAACCCTCACTGCAAGCCTAAATCACCTTTACAGCAAAAGCCCACTGGGAGGAGAGTAGTTACTTTTCACATACAATACCTCTCGTTTGTACGCTCAAAGATGTCTTTCTGGAACAGTGGCACCCGCGTATTTTACTTGGGGCATGTGTGTGTGTGTGTGTGTGTGTGTGTGTGTGTATGACTACCCAAGTCTTCCTCTATCCTTCCCTGCAAAGAAAAAAAAAGAATGGAAAAACGCAAAACTAATTGCTCAAAATTTTAATGTTGAAATAGGCTCGCGGAGAAAAAAAATAACTGGGACAACAAAAGTTTAATAACTTTTTTCGTTCCTTCCCAAACTCTATAGCTATGAAACAAGAGATACTCTTAGAATCTGAGGCTGGTGGCTAATGTATTGTTTGTTTTCTTTCTCTTTGACTTTAGAGGGACAAGAGAGGAGAGGAGAGGGGTATGTGGAGAGGGGACTGGGAAGGAGGAAAGGGATGCTGTCTGTAAGGAGAGAGTTGGTCTTTATCCTTGTTGATAGCAATACATCAATTAAGTGCCATTGTCTTCCGTAGAAGTTCGTAGTGTTTACAAGCTCATATGGCGAGATATCAGGGCAGCCGCAAGTGTGTGTGTGTGTGTGTGTGTGTGAGAGAGAGAGAGAGAGAGAGAGAGAGAGAGAGAGAGAGAGAGAGAGTTCCTGAAGTGTCTAACGAACCTTAGTGACTCAGTAAAGGCTGATTTATTTGGGGGAGGGGGAGATATTGTGGGGGAAGGGGAGAATGAAGCAGAGTTAGCTTCTCCAACGCCTAGTCCTAGACTATTTCCCCTGCTTTCCCGCCCCAGGGATCAGCGATCTATATTTCTTCTCTGTGAAAATCCGCCCCCGGGTGAGAAGCAGCTGGACTGGGGAATCGATGTCCGGCTTTAGGAGATGAGCAGAGGGGAGGCGTTAGGAATCGGGGTGGGGGGTGGGGGGGGAGGTTGTGAAGAGAATTAGGGGCCTGGGTCAGGGTGCCTGAAGCAAAGAAGCAGCGGAATTATTTCATATACGTAGGTGCGTTGGAAGAGTAAGCAAAAGGAGACCCCATTTGCCACCCATTTTCTGCTCTTGGGACAACCACAGAAGGAGTCGTTCCTCCCCTACTATCTCACTCCGCTGCTTTGGAGGGGGGGGGAGAAAGGGGGCGGGGAAGGGAAATAAAGGTTGTTTGTTTTTTAGTACTGCTTTTAAGTCCCTCCCTCAACCAATACACGTACACACATACACCTTTGCTCTAGACTTTCCCTCAGGCTTCCCAAAATTTGTGGGCCCTTTAGAGGCCTCATTCCAGATGGGCACATACAGAGACCCCTAGAGTAGGGAAAACAGTCGGGAGGCAGAGGCCGAAGCTGCAATTGTCAAAGGAAGCGGTGTGGAGAAAGTTTGGGGCCAAAACCTCTACTTGGGTTCCCTCTCCCAGCCAAGGATGTCAGAGATGCTCCCCTTTTTCTCCCCCTCCCCTTTTTCTGATTTTTTTTTTCTCTAGGGAGAGACTCACAGAGCAAGGCCTTAAGTCTTGTCTCTTGCACATTGCCACCTCCAGCCCGGTGGCTTCAAACCGACCAAGGAGTCTTGTTTTTGAGGGTTGCAGGGACCCGATCTCATTTCACAGTTTTGGCTAGGAGGAAGGCCTCCTCTGACTAAACCAGCAGGGTCTCTGAAACTCGGGTGACACCCCAGAGTTCTTCAGCTGCCTTTCCTTCAACCTCCTTATTTCTCGACCAGAACAATTGCGTCGCTAATTCTGTGTGCCCATATCCTTGCACTTCCCTCCCCCTATCCCATTCCCTGGAATCACTAGGTTTGGAGCACTGAGAAAGGTGCGTTTACAAACACAAAGTAAATATCGCCGAAAAGCAGCAAGACGTGTGAGCTTTGGAGTGGGAGGCGACTAGATAAGTATCTGGATATGCAGGATTGATGAGAAACCATTAGGTAAAGAAACCTGGAAATCAAATTCCCAGTCAACCTTCTAGTTCCCTCGTTTACCCTGAAGGCGGGTGAGATGAAGAAGACTGCAGGGTAGAGTGTGTATGTGTGTAGGAAAGGGTGTTTGTGTATGTGCAGAAGTAAATACCCGGGTTTGGGTTGGATTCGTTTATTTGCATTCCCACCAGGGCTTCCTCCAGAGTTGGGGAGTGGAAACATCCTCAACCCAGGGAAGGGGTCATACTCCGGAGCCTATAAGCCCAAGGCCCAGCGGCATGATTCTCCAGAGACGAAAAAAGAAACAACGAAGTTCGTAGAAATAGAAGTAGACGTCGATATATAGTAAAAAACAAAAACCAAAAAAAAACAAAACACCTTTTACCTCGCAGCAACTAGACTTTTTTAGAACAAAAAATAATCAATTGCAAACCCCAAAGGAGCTAGAAGAGAGAGGAGAGAGAGAGAGAGAGAGAGAGAGAGAGAGAGAGAGAGAGAGAGAGAGAGAGATGATCTGTCCACAGTTACGATCTCCTAGTCTAATGCTGGCATCTTTCGGAGGCCTCTGAGATATTCAGTAGCAAAGCGGTACGTTCATTTTCCTCTGCGTCTGGGCAGCCCGATGTCCTGCAGGATAGTGGAGAGAGCGCGCGGAAAAGTGTGTCAAGTCCGGATTGGTGCCCCTAGCCCTACCGTGCTCCTAGGAGTCGGGACTGAACTATAAAGAGCCCAGATCCAAGCTTAGTCAATAATGCTTTTCCTCTGTTCCAGCCCCCACCCCCCTCACCATTTCAGTTGTTTGAGCCCTAGTCAGCGAAAAAGTCGACCTCGCCCAGAACTCTCGACTTTCAGATTGGAGAGGCTCCTTTGCCTTCTGGCTGAGCCATACGCGCCGAGTGCTGGACGAAGGGTAGCTTGAAGTATGTTTCCACAGCAGACTTTATTCAAGCCCAGAGAAAGCAGCTCTGAGGAGCTAGGGGAGGTTTCGCAGAGACCACACCCGGGCCTGAGAAATATAAGCCCAGTCCCACTTTATGAGGCAGCTGCTGAACCCTTGGCGTCCCTGTCCTGAACCGCCCTGAAAGCACATTGCCTTCTCTTTTGCCGACTGCAAACTTCACCTTTTTTTCTCTCCAGGTTGCATCAAAGCCGAGACTTTTAAAGACTGGCCCCAGACCCTTACATTAACAAACAAACAAACAAACAAACAAAAAACCAACCCACAACTTTCTAGCCTTTTGTTATTACTAATGTTTCATCTTCAAATTCTTTGGACCTCAAATGCAAACTGTTTCCCTGAGAGGACTCTGTGTGACACTCCCCCCCCCCCCCCCCGCGAAATGCCCAGAGGAAGAAAAAACGGAACAATCCCAATTTTAGAAAAAGAAGAAAAAAAAACTACCTCTTTTTTTGCCTGAAACCCTTTCACAATTTTCTATGCTTGGAGAAAAAAAAAAAAAGATAATTTGTCTACATGTATTGCAGTGTATCCAATAAAAGAACGGTAGCAATAGAATCTGCACAATGCCACAGGGGAGTTTGCCCATTATCCAATAACTAGCGTTTAGTTCCTAGGAGATAACTATCCAAAGGGAAATGGTCCTTCTTATCAACTAATTGGCAGTGGGACCCATATGTGTGAGAGAGAGGGATGTGAAGCCCTGCTCTGAGTATGGGCACTGTGAATATCCCCCAGTGTGTGTTGGGTGAATTTATTTTTGTTCTGGTAAATGATGCAGAAGTAAGGTTGTCCACCCCAAGCAGTAATGTACTAGCTACAAACTGGAAAGAAACGCACCACCTTCTTTTGCCTTCCACAGCCAAAGTCCCTTGTAAGAAGAAAAAACATCAAGAATTGTCACTGGATGTGAATCAGAATTGGGAGATGGAGGGGAAGCCTGTTCACAGTGAAATCTACTTTTGTAGATGACTTCTGCCTTTGCTGTTTCAATGCAAAGAAACACCTTTCCTTTTCTATTTTATTAATCAAACAATGATGAAGAAACTCAGAAACAGGGCAGACTCAGCAACTTCACCAAAGGTAGCCTTGCATTTATGCCCTGTCCGTCACTGACATAATGGGTAATTTACAAAGAAATGATTAGGACATTGGGATAATCCCCAGTGCTCTGTCATCTATCTTTACTCAGGTGAAATGTGTAGTTCATACCAAAAGATTCAGAAATGAAACCCCATGATTTTATCATATTTTCTCTCTGATTTTCTGATCACAGTAGGTTTTCCAGGAATTGAGAGTCTCTTCTTAGGAGTGTCTCAAGCACAATGAAGATTTGGGGGGCTTTTGCCCAATTTCCATCAATCTTACTAAATTTTACTTCCTGCTGGTTCCATACTAGACCCAGAGACAATTTCAGCCCCAAACTGCTGGACAATTCGGCATTGCTGCCAATCATGAAATATGTGCCTGCTGGGACAATCAGCATCTCTAAGAATTAGGGGAAGAGATAACACATTCATTCAAATGCTTCCTTTTTCCTTCTATCTTTCCCAGCTAGAAGGAATTTTCTGAATCACTGTGTCATTGTCTTGTTCTCTGACTCTCTAGCCATGTTTCTTTGGCCTCTGAAATAGAAAATAGCACCAATCCCATTGCTACCACCCTCTCCATCTTGACATCTGGCTTAGTAAATAGGTTTAGATTCTTTAAAATACCCTCTTCCAAACCTTGTTCTTGTAGCCTGTCTAGATCTCCTGGCTCTCTTAAGCCTTCTCAAAACAGAAGCAATTATCCTTTAAAGTGATAATCCTAAAAACATTATTTTCCCCTTCTGTCCTCCCCCAAAATTCACATTAATGTTAGGAACCTGATCCAACTTTTCCTTCATCCTCCTGGCTAAAAATTCTTACCACTGCTCCCCACCACCACCTCCCTTTCTTAGTCCCCACCCTTAAAGCTTTTTTTAGTTCCAGTTTTTAGAAGTAGTTGTAGTAAAATCCAACCTCTATCAGGACTTGCTCTCAAGCTGACTATGGTTCCTTTATGAAAAATATAATGTATTACTCGGGCTGAGGGAGAGAAATTGGGATCTCAGGAAATCCCATAACCTTCCAGCAGATCAGAACAAATAAGAGAACTCAAGGTATAGAGGGTGGAGTCTCCAGATGACTTACATTTTCTAAGGACAATGTCTTTTCTTTTCTTTCTTAGTTCCCTAGCATGCCCAGTTTGGGTTTGAGAGAATATCTGACTGAAGTAGATCCACTTTTCCCATAGGTCCCATATATGGTGTTTTCTCTTCCACTGGTCTGAATACATTCAAAATTGGCAGGGAAATAGTTTTATTCCTTTGAACTTTCTTAGAATTAGAGTTTGGGCTTCTTTCCTCCTATGTGCTCTGAAGCATTATGGAATGCAACTTGAAAATAGGTGAAGGTTGGATTTATTGAGAGAAGGGTGGAAATTCCCCCTATCCCAACCCCACAGCAAATAGCTAGTATTAGGTCTAAAAATGACAATCTGAATTCTTTGTGCCAAGGGTACCAAATTGCTAGAGGACCACAGAGAAGAATGAGCTGCTAAATCCTTTGGGAAGAGAAAATTTGTGGGATAACAAGGGATGCATAGCATTCTCTTATACCACCTGTATTAAGCACCAGCATTTTTTGTCCAGAACTACCCTTCTTTTCAGGGAGAGAAGCAAACCACTTATTCTTCCCATTCTTAATGAGCATCCATCAAGCAATAGAAAAGTAGTTGTTGAACTTCTACACAGAAAATCATTAGAGAATATTCTAAGCTTCTTCTTTTTTTTTTTAAACCCCTGTACTTTTGGTGCATTGTCTCATAGGTGGAAGAGTGGCAAGGGTGGGCAATGGGGGTCAAGTGACCCGCCCAGGGTCACACAGCTGGGAAGTGGCTGAGGCCGGGTTTGAACCTAGGACCTCCCGTCTCCAGGCCTGACTCTCATTCCACTGAGCTACCCAGCTGCCCCCTAAGCTTCTTTTTACATGTTGTCCTCCACTAATAGAATGAAGGCTCCTTGAGGGTAGCAAGGACTGCTTTTCTTTTTTCTTTTTATTCATTCCTATTGCTTAGCACAGCATATAGCACATAATAAAGTTCTTAATAAATCATTGTTGTTATTGTGGTTGGTTATGATAATGAAGATTTTGATAAGAAATTGATATCCAAAGAGGAAAGGTAACTTGCTTACAGTCACACAAGATATAAATAGCAGAGTGGGAATTTGATTTCTGATCTGCTGATTCCAAATCTAGTACTCTTTCAACTGAGCTTTTGGAAGGAGCAGCAAGAGACTATTTATTACTGACATTGCAAGTTGTCATTGGTTGTTGACCAAAATGAATTGAATTAAATTCACAGTTATGTTCTATTTTATTTGTAAATGGGATGAGCTGTTATTCTGGGACATGGATTAACACACACACACACACACACACACACACAGGAGATTCTCTGTGGGATCTCTTGGATGAGATAAACCAAAGCAGGCATTGAAGGTAGTAGCAGTAACACATTTTCACTCCCATCTCATTTTGCTTCCTATTTTGCCAGTCTATAAAAATTAATCAAGGTGATAACTGCAGGTTATTAGGTATAGAAGTGAGAGAAATCTAATGACCTATAGAAAAGCTCTAGCAATCTTCTGATGTGAGTTGAGATGCCATGTATCTCTCAGCTCTACAATTATATTATCTGAAGGTAGTGGAATTGGTAAAACCATTATTCTTACTGTCATCATCATCATCATTATAGGACTAGATCTGTAATCTTATCAGTGTAGGGAAATCCTACATGAGAAAGTCCCTTTTACCACTTAAAGTCTATACACTGAATTGATCAGAGAATTATCTTGGCATAACTTAAATGTCTTAGACAATTGCTTACAGCAATGAGAGGTTAAGTGACTTGGTCAGAGTCACACAATAATTATGTAGAACTTGAACTTAGGTTTTCCTGATACTTAGACTGGCAGCTTTCAATCCACCATGCCTCCTCCTCCTCTTCATTGGCATCAAGTTGTTACTAAACAAAGATCAAAGTGACTTGGCAGTGGTCCATGCTTTTACGCTAACCAATTTTTGATAAAAAAAAGAATTAAAAAATATTATTGACCTGAAATGCCTGTCAGAGAAATGTTTTGGAAAACAGAAAAGACAAAAGCATGTGTTTTAGAAAATAGAAAAGGCAAAAGAACACCTTTTCCCTTGGGAAATAGCTGACAATAAACTTAGTTTACAACATTTTCAGATATTAGTGAGATGATGGTGCTATTTCTTCTTCTCCAGGACTGGAGTGAACAAGCTTTATTTGATCTTTCATTCAAGACCCTTCCTCTTAAAAATCAAAACAACAACAAAAACCATATCCTTGTCCCTGAGAGACTTTCTGTACAGACTTCAGTGTTTAAGATAGTATGTAAATTATCTGTAAGTGCCCTTCACTATCCAGATGGGTAAAATCTCAGGGCTTTAAAATGATTGAGCATTTCAAATGATTTATAGGGCAACTAGAGCCATCCATTTGGGTGAAGATTGGATACAATTTTTCCAACACACTTTGGCTACAGCTAAAGTCCTCCTGTAATCTTTCTTGAATTCCATCTTATCCTCTCATCATAGGGAGTTTGCTCTAAGAGGAGTACTCTCTAGCTCTGGACTAAAGGAAAGGAAATATTTACAATTATTCTCAAAATCAAATCCATTTTAATTTTTAAATGTTACCTCATAATGCACTTTTCAAGATGATTGTCGAGGTTTGTGTTTTGGAGTTGTGATGGAATAAAAACAAATAAAAAATTAAAGACTCCTTAATTATTCTGTTTGAAAGGAAATCTTTTCTGTTTTTGGAAGAATAGATTTCTTAATATTTGGATTAGATTGAAAGGATCTGTTGAGAGGGAAGAACAAGGACAATGTTACAATTCTGGAGGTTTCCAAAGTTTCCTGCAGGCAGAGGTAAATCTAGAAGGAGCTTAGCAGTCTAGAAATAGTATTGCAAGTCTGAATCAGCCCTGGATTCAAATTTGGGATCTGGCCTATTATGAACACTATGGTCTTAGGCAAATCATTTTTGCCTCTCTGGGATTAGTTTCTTTCTAGGTAAAATCAAAACGTTGGCCTAGGTGATCTCTAAGTATTATCTTCTTTAACTCTGATTCTGTGAAGGAGCCCAAGGTCTGAAGCTTTCTCTGAATAATGCAAGCAAACCAAGTTGTTGTTTTTCTCTATGAATGGAATGGATTTTACTTACACTGAATTGTTCAGAGAATTGTCTTGCATTATTGGTGTTGATGCATCCAAGTGTTAAACACCTACAAAAGTACATTTTCATCTTTCTACCAATTCATTTACACTCAAAGTTTTAGCTGGGCAGACTTTCACAAGCTCTCAGTTCTCTCCAGGAATGTGGCATGGTTTCAGATCTGATTTTGGAATTTTGGAAATTGGAATCAGAGGAGAATTTGAGTCAGTGTTTACTATACACTACCTGTGTGAACCTTGACCTTTTCCAAAGCAATTTCTTCTTCTGTAGAATGAGGAGTTTGAATGAGATTTACCTCATCCCTTCTGTTTCTAAGTCTAATTGTTGTGGGGGAACTTGAGGTGAACCCCAGGTTCATGATAGGTACCCTTTAAAAGAATTCAAGACTCCAAAACTTAGCTTAGAAAAAGAAAGAGAAATTTATTAATTTGTAATTCATGTTGAAATGGCCGGGAGGACAGTGTAAGTGGAGAACTGCCTCCTAGAGGAGATAGATTCTGGGCTTTATATACCCTTTGACTACAGGTGCTCCATGACCAGGGATGAGGGAATGGAATGAGGTAAGGCAGAAGTGGTGGGGTGTTTGCTATCTGACTGGGGCTAGAGTGATGTTTTGTGTCCCAAAGACACAAGGGGTGACTGAGAATAGTTTAGGGCAGTGATGGGCAAATTTTTTAAAGAGGGGGCCAAAGGAAAGGAAATGCTCTTCTGTCAGTCTGTTTCGAAGTTTCATTGTATTGTATCATACTCATTGTATTCGTCAGATTAGGAATAATGTCGCAGGGCCCCATAGAACATTTCAGCCCCCACCCCCCATCTGGCCCTCAGGCCTTAGTTTGTCCATCACTGGTTTAGGGGACAAGTAGATGTCCTAGATACAACTTGATGGTATCAGAGTATAACCAGAAGAGGCATATCTGTGTCCATCTTAAAATCTAGGGGAGAATCCAAGGGGAATATTTCTCTCAGTGGTCTTTCCTTATCATGGGTCTCTGATGCCCAGGGTCACCTTTTCCTAAGCACTAACAAGAATGTAAAGAAAGAAAGGAATTTTCCTTTTCTCTTTTTGACCTGAAATAATTCTAGTATTCGGGGTGTCCAAGGGAAACCCAGGGTCCCATGCCATAATGACCATACTCAGAGGGCTTCTGTGATTATAGGTAAAGGGAGAAAATGTATGTGAAATCCCTCACTTTGAGAGGAAGCTTGGCAAACAAGGAAACATAGATTCAAGTCCTGACTCTACTATTGAGTAATCATGTAAATCACTAAACTTTTCTGAGCATACTCTAATATAGAGTAATAATAATAGCCATGGTGCTTGCTTTTCACAAGGCTGTTGTGAAACTTGAGATTGATGCTCTGCAAAGCTTAAAACGATTTCTCCTTGAAGAGGTCAAACTAATCCCCTCCCTTCATTCAGTTAAGGAAGAGGAAGGAAATGATTTCCAAAGTCATACTAGTAGGTAGCAGAGATTGAACTTGAACCACTTGAATCCAGGTCATCTGGCTTGTGATTGTGACTGACGTTGGTCTTTCTTTTCAGTATAGCATTTGTTTGCAGGCATGGATGAGTGAAACATATTGTGTGAAAATCCTTCTGTCAAATTTAATTTTTACCCAATTTTTCAATATTAGAAAGTGGTAGAAAGTTAGTGAATATAGAGAGATAGAACTCTTGTGAAATGCTATAACTAATGATGGCTTCCTGGAGAGCCAATAAGGAAGAGCAATGCACCTGGAGTTTCAAAAAGGGAGATCTGATATTTGTGTGCAATTGGGACATTACTTTCACTCTCTTAGATTCGGTTTCCTTATCTATACAATGAGGAGACCCCTGGAGGTATTGGCCTGGCCTATAAGATTCCGTTCAGATCTAAAATTCTATTAGAATCCAAAACTCAAGTTTAACTGTAAAAAATAAGTTAGATCTAGACCAAAAATTATAAAGGAGCAGAAAAGCAGAATTCCATGGGAGCACTGCACAAGCAAAGGCGTGATGGTGGGAATGAACACAAATCATTCAGAGGAAATAAATAAAGATCCCAGAGTCTACATAGGTTCTTGGAAAGCCAAGCCTAGACTAATTTTACATTCACTAGAGAACTGAAAAGGCAAAGTACATCTAAGAGCTTTAAATACAGAGAGGTCTTTTTTTTTTTTTTTTTTTTTTTTTTTTTTTTTTTGCTGATCATTGACTGAGTCCACCAGGATCTGGGTAAAAAGTGGAAAGTGTATGGATTTTTCTAGCTCAATGAAAATATCTGGCTAAAGATACAATCTAACCCTATTATAACATAATCATCAATGTTATTGATGATCATATTATATGATGTACATATGTACATATATATATGACGATTATATTATATATAATATAAGTCTATTTAACTTGAATCAATTTGATTCTGAATTGTCTAGCCTCATGTAGAATCTCGATAGTCTAGCCTGGTAATGCTCAGAGAAGGGCAAAGAGTAGTATAGTGAGGTGATCTGAATGGATGCCATATAAGGATTAGCTTAAGAAATATTAGTTATTTAGCCAGAAGAAGAGAAGACTAGGGTGGGGGGCGTGGGGGGACATGAAGGAATGAATGAAAGCATGATTATTGTCTTCAAACTTTTGAAGGGACTACTGTGTCAAAGACTGAAACTTTGACTTGGTCCTAGAGTACAGAATTAGAAGTAATGAGTTTCAGAAGTTACTGTGAGACAAATTACACTTCTTATAAGGAAAAGTTTCCTAATAATTAGAGTTGTCTCAAGGTGCAACGGACTGCCTTTGGAGATAATGAGGAAGACCAATTTTCATCCTGCCAAGTTCTTCGAAAGGCATGAAGTACAACAGCAGCATGGCCATTGTTGGGGATGATTGTCAGTTTAATGAGGCTGAAGAGGTCATGTTTTATCTAAACTTTATGTCTCCTCCAAAACTAGCATACTCCACTAAGATTAATAATGTTGATTGAAGGAGTATTATAAGGAGTATTGCCCTCCTTTAGGCATGTCTAACCTCACTATCTCTGGGTTTCTGTTGTTCTTTGTCTTTGAAAAAGGAGTTCATTGTCATTGTCACCTGGGTGTGTGGCTTTCTAGAAAGAATCATATCAATGAAAGATCCTTTTTTTATCCTTTGACTTGCTACTTAACAATAAATATGACAGAAGTATAAAATATGCACATCTATTAGGTATAAGCTATCCAGATGAGAAATGATCATAGAATTGCCAAGAAAAATCCATGTGGGGAACTGTTGCCTCATTACCCATGCCTAACTTTTCTAGACCAGAAAGAAGAATGAATGGTCATAATGAAAAGGAATAGAAGATCCTGTCTACTATCCTCTGAAAAAATTATATATTATGTAATAACTTTCCTGGATTTTCAGTAGCTTCTTCTGGAAGAATGACTCAGTTCTTTCATGCTGAGCTGCCTGATTTCAGAAGTTCCCCCTTAGGTTACTGGTGCAATTTTTCCAGCAAGTGGTGGTGGTGGTGGTGGTGGTTGTTTTAATTTCCCACAGACTACCCATGTCTCCTCCCTTCTTTGAGGTAATGGAGACTTGGAGTATTATATTTTTATATATTTCATTTGCATAAAAGGGTTAAAGAAGTACCCTAAATGTTTTAGTGCTATTGACCAAGTAAGTTATGATGCCTCTGACAGCATTACTGTAAATGGGCATTCAGCATATGAGAGATACATAAAATGCTTAGATTCACTTTTCAACTTTTACTTCTAAAACTACTTTTTTTTTCTTCTTTCAAAGGCAAAGGGGGGCAGAGAAAATGGCTCTTTAGGCAACAGTTTGGCAGAATATTGCTTTTTTTTTCTCTCTCCAAAAATCAAAAGAGACTGACAAGGCTTAGCTTCCCTCAAGTAATTTAATTTGGAATGTATCTCAGTGGTCCTCGGGTCCCCTGGAACACTGATTGCAAGAGTTTGGAGAATTCCCTCTGGCAGCTTCTTGTGTTCAGCGACAAAAAGCATTTGAATAAAATCTGATGGTACGATATTCCTCAGCTCCTCCCAGGCTACACCAATCAGTCACATTAAAATATATATCTAGCAATTCAAAGAAAATCTCAGTAGGATTGGTTGGCCCTGGCAAATATGCCCCCTTTAAAATAGTTTTATTTGTGGCAATCCAGTGCACGAGATGCTTATCAGTAATGGGTAGACAGGCCCACAGAAGGAAGAGACTTAATGCTGTCTGAGACAGCCTCTTATTGCTATTGATAGTTAGCATTGGTGTCCAGCCTGAGAAATGGAACTGCTGCAGGCAGCTTCAGTCAAGACATCTTATTGATCCACTGCTTTCTTTGCCTCCCCAGAACTAGAAAAGAAAAATAAAAAGTTAGGGCAAGCTGGTGGCATGAGGAGCTATGTAGCAGCCTGCTCTACAGTCACTCAAAAGGGTATGTGTGGGATGGGGCTGAGGGTAGGTGGGGGGCGCCTATCTATAGAGTTGGTACTTTGGCTCCTCTAGGGCCATACATTCTCATCCTACAGCCTGATATAGAAATGTCAGTAGGCCAGCAATAATGTCCTTTCTGGAAGAAATGTCACTGCAAACTACAATTTGGCACATGTAGCTATGGCTGTTTTCCGTTTTTTTTTTTTTTTTCCTCCAGTGACATATGGGATCCTCTCCTAAAGTCTTGTTGAATGCACTCAATCAGAATTAGAATTTCTTTGAATCCCATTTATAAATAAAATATTTCCAAGTCAGTTTTCACTGGCAAGATTTTTACAGCCCCAAACACCCAACCTAAACGGTGCAAAGAAATAATGTTCCCACCACTCTGGTTTTGAATATAAAAATTGATCTCCAGGATCAATTAACCTACTTTTCTGAGGATCCAGGGGGCACTTTTATGGTATGTGTATAAGAACTGATAATGTAGAAGAGACAGAATTTGACATCAGGCCTGTCTAGAGCATAACAACTTACATCTTTTGAAAAGGAAAAGGTAGGGGGAGCTGGGAAGCTAGGTAGATCAGTGAATTGAGAGCCAGGCCTAGAGACTGGAGGTCTTAGGTTTAAATGTGACCTCAGACAACTCATAGCTATGTGACCCTGGGCAAGTCACTTAACCCCCCATTGCCTAGCCCTTACCACTCTTCTGCCTTGGAACCAATACAGAGTATTGATTCTAAGACAGAAGGTAAGGGTTTAAAAAAAAGGTAAGCTTTTCAGGAAGCATATTGAATAATAGAAAGGATAGTCCAAGGACTACAGAAAGTGAAGGCCCTGGGAAGCTCTGGACAGGAGGCTGGGGTTGCAGAAGGGAAACTAGGTGGTTCATTTTTTTTAATCAAGGGTTTATGCTGGAACCAAGGTAAGATTGACCTGGAAGAAAAACTGAGCATGAATCTAATGGGTAAATTGACATTTTAGGATTTAATAGAAGGTATGTGTTGAGGGGAATGGGGTTGGGTGGGAGGGAACCAAACCTGGATTAATCTGGGTCCCTGCTTCGAAAGCAAAGTGTGTTAAATTTACACTAATGGAAATTACTCTGGCAACATTATCAGTCATTATGAGGAACTGATTACTAATCCAATGAAAGCAAAAGATCTGAGGTTTAAAAGATACAGACTTGACAATAGAGAGGAAAGTAGAATGGGTCTATGGTGGTAAGAATTGGATCCTCCTTCCTTCTCTGGTGGAGGATGGTTATATAATACTCTCTTGTAGAAGATGAGACTCTTTGGGTTCTCTCAGGTTGGTTATTGGCCATGTCCTTGGGCTTGATTTAATGACCTTTTCTTCTGCTCCAAGTCTTAGTAATAAAAAAAGGCAGTTATCAAATGCCCTCTTTAATGTTAATGTACTTTGGAAACTTCCCACCACTGGGATTCAACCCATATGGGATAAGAGACCAGTGTGAAATCAGAAAAGCCATAATGTTGTCACCCTTACCCATCACTCTAGAGAGCACAGCACATACAATGTATTCTGAAGGGTCTCCCTTCAGAGTATATCAAATGTGTGTCACAAGAGGATGTGCCCAGATTGTGTTAAAGGGGACCAGGCAAGCAGGGCTTTGATATTTAATGTCTATTGCAAGACTATTGTTTTCACCAATATTTCATCCTGCTTAGATACATTCTTCCCTCAAAGTGCTCCCTCCTCCTCCTCCTAACACCCCACCCACTCTCTCTTCTCTTTTTCATTTGCAGAAACGGATAGCCACATTCAAACTCGGGCACTTTCTTCCTTTTGTTTTAAAAACATTATTTCAAAATGTGCAGTCCTGGGAAGGACAGTGGACTTGGGGGCAGTAATATGTAGTTCAAATCACTGCAGGCATTTCCATTTTTTTATCTTTTCATTCCAAGGTGCTAGGTTTATAAAAAAAAATTGTAACTCCAAATTCTCTCTTTTCCCCATTCATTGAGAAATCAAGAAATAGCCATTATACATATGATGCTCAATCATTTTTGTAATAAAATAGGATGTGTGTGACCTGGAGCAAAGTCACTCCACATCTTGTGCCTTAATTTCCTCATTTGTAAAATAATCTAAGGTCCTTTATAGCTCTAACCTTTGATCCTAAAAGTGAATGAATACTAAGAATAAGAGCTAGTATTTACATGGCACTTTTAGGTTTGTAAAAGTGCTTTTACAAAATTTTATAATTTTATCCTCACAACAAATCCCAGGGGAGGTGTTATCCTTCCTTCCTTCCTTCCTTCCTTCCTTCCTTCCTTCCTTCCTTCCTTCTTTCCTTCCTTCCTTCCTTCCTTTTCTTTTTTTACAAATGAGGAAACTGAACATACAGAGATAAAATGATTGCCCAGGGTTGACACTTGGTGATATTTTGTTTTTTTTAAAGAAAAAAAATTTTTTTTTTGTGGGATGGAAGGATCTTGCTTAAGTTTCATCTCTGTGACTGGGATATTTATGTGATTGGTGGTGGCCAAGTATAACTTTTACACAGTCTCAGTAATAGAAGTTCAATAAATCCTCTCCCTCCCAAAGATTCCAGGTGGGTTTCTCTAGAGCAGGGGTCAGCAACATATGGCTCTTGAGCCATATCTGGCTCTTTTGAGGGCCAGATATGGCTCTTTCTGCAGGAGCCATAAAATCAATTTTTTTTCAGGCGCTGTTACAGGAGCACGCACTGTGAGCACTGTACGGCTCTCACGAAATTACATTTTAAAAAAAAAAGTGGTGTTTATGGCTCTCACGGCCAAAAA
Organism: Gracilinanus agilis; assembly: GCF_016433145.1. Taxonomy (NCBI): domain Eukaryota; kingdom Metazoa; phylum Chordata; class Mammalia; order Didelphimorphia; family Didelphidae; genus Gracilinanus; species Gracilinanus agilis. The sequence goes on along the minus strand of NC_058131.1, from coordinate 297,948,788 downwards.
GGTTGCCGACCTCTGCTCTAGAGGAACCATCATAAAACATACAAACAAACAAACATTCTCACTTGAACGCTGGGAAAAAAACTCTCTCAGCTCATTACAGCAGTTTGGAGATTTAAAAGGGGTCTGATAAAACAATCTGGTGGCCCAGTGTTATATAGAATAGAACTTTATTGTGGTTTGTTTTAACTCAAAAAAAAAAGGGGGGGAGGGGGAGTCCAAGGCCTAAAATGAAATACAGGGGCAGGAGGTTGGGGTGGGGGAGGGAATGACACATTGGCGGTTGCAGCAACCTAGCAAATAAAGGATATTAAGGAACTTGGGTGTAATGATCTTTAGACTAAAGCAGGAAGAGGAAGATGAGGGTTGTCAGGATAAAGAAAAAGGAGTTTACAGAGTCCAAGATTTTTCTGTAGAGAGGCTGCTTTCTGATTTGGCACACTTAGCTTTCTGAGCTCTTCTTCATTTCTCCTAGTTGTTATAGGAGACAGCTACAACTTTATCTTCCCCCACACTGGGACAACTAAAGGACATAGGGAGAGTCATGGGTTTTATAGGGAGGTGGGAGGAGGGTTGTTCTAGTTTAGACATATCTGATTAGTCCCTTATGTATATGAGAGGAATTTTTCTCAGCCCTCTTTTATTCCTCTTAGTAAAGGCTACAACCTTGTCTTCCTCCATCCTGGACCAACCAAAGGCTATAGTGAGGGTGGTAGGTTTTATAGAGGAATGGGAGAGCTATAGTCTGATCTAAACATATCTGATTGGTCTCCTACCTCTGATATCAGAATAAGGGAGATACTCAGGATCTATCACTGGGACTCTAGCTTTAAAGCATAATTGTTTCCAGGAAACAATGAAGTAAGAATCATGCCCCTGAACAAGGGCAATCTGAGCAAGTCTTATATCTTAAGAGAAGCCCCCAAAGAGATCCTTTTTTGGAATGGTGACAAATAGATTCTCCTTAGAGTACCTTCATTACTGTTTACTGGTTTTAATCTGGCAGGATCTTCTGCTTCCTTACCCCCTCTGTGGGCCAGGGAATAGAAAATAATTTTAATATCAAGATAAGCAAACCACATTAAGAAGGGAAATCTGCAGCCCAAATGATATGTAATGCATTCTAGAGTCAAACAGAAACATTTTTGTGTTTTCTGTTCTCATTGCATTATCTATGCTGTTGTCGTACTTGGTTTATAATAACTCACATTTCTATAGTACTCTCTCATTTACCTTTAAGCCATTTTCTTATAATAGCCCTGTATGTAATACAAATAAACAGCCCTAGGTGAGAAAAGTCAAACAGGAAATATATGAAAATTGGAATGGAACCAGTTAAGTCAGAGAGCCAATTAGCAAAGTTTCTTTGTTGCTGTTGTTTGTCCATTGTTTTTTTTAATTTAATCTTATTCATTTTACTTTTTATGCATATTGTTCATTTTTTGTGAATAATCTTATAAAACCAAAATCCCCAAACAGAAACCCAAATGAAAAATTGAAAAATCATATGCTTCCATCTGTCTTCTGACTATAGTGGTTCTTTCTCTGGGGGTGGATGACATTCTTTGTCCTAAGTCCCTTAGAAGTGTCCTAGATCTTTATATTGCTGAGAATACAAGTCTATCACAGTTGATCATTCCACAATATTGCAGTTCCTGTGTACAATGTTCTCCTGATTCTGCTTATTTCACTCTGCATCAGTCCATGAAGGTCTTTCCAGCTCTTTCTGAAGTTATCTTTTTCATCATTCCTTATGACACAATAGTACTCCATCACAATCATATACCACAATTTTTCTAGCCATTCCCTAGTTGATGGACATCCCTTTCAATTTCCAATTCTTTGCTGCCACAAAAAGAGAAGCCATAAATATTTTTGTACAAGTGGGTTCCCCCCTCCATTTAAAAAAATTTGTTTGAAGTACAGTCCTAGTAGTGGTATTGCTAGATCAAAGGGCATGCATTCTTTTGTAGCCCTTTAGGTAAAATTTCAAATTGCCCTCCAGAATGTTTGGATCAGTTCACAACTCCACCAACAATGTGTTTGTGTCCCAATTTTGCCACATCCCGCTCCAACATTTATAATTTTCCTTTACTGTCATATTGGTCAATCTGATAGGTGTGAGGTGGTCAGCTAGTACTTTCAAGGGACCAGGAACTGTTCTAAATCCTGGTTAGGCAAAGAAAGGTAAAGACAATTCTCAAGAACCTCGCTGTCTAATGTGGGGGGAGACAATGCAAACAACTATACACAGAGAAGATAAATTCGAGATAATTTTATTCAGTTATTTCCAAACCTGACCAACTCTACATGACTTCCTTTGAGTTTTTTTTTGGTTTGTTTGTTTGTTTGAAATCCTTCTCTGTTTCATTTTACAGATGAGGAAGCTGAGACAAACAGGATTAAAGGACTAGCTTGAAGTCACATGACTAGTGTCTCAGACAAGATTTGAACTCAGGAAGTTGTCTTCCTGATTCCAGCCCCTGCTTTCTATTAACTATGTCACCTAGCTGCCCAGGAGATAATCTACAGAAGGAAGGCATTAAGATTAAGGAGCACTTGGAAAGTGCTTTTTTTTTTTTTTTTTTTTTTTTTTTTTTTAAAGAAGATAGGCTTTAGCTGAGGCTTGAAGGAAGCCAGGGAAGGTAGGAAATGAGGAGGGATGGAGGATAGCTAGCCAGTTAAAACAGGGTCAGGATATGGAGTGTCCTGGGAGAGAAACAGCAAGGAGATCCATGTTACTGGGTTATAGAATATATGGGGCAAGATATAAGAAAACTTGAATGGTAGAAAGGGACTAGGTTATAAAGTGTTTTGAATGTTAAACAGAAGATTTTAGATTAATGTTTTAAAAAGATTTTGGATTTAATCTTGGAGGTAACAGGGAATTAGTTTTCCTGATTCCAGTTCCATCATGCCTTCTCTCCCGCTGCCTCCTGACATTTGTCATGGGTTGCCTATATGTAGTGAATACTTCAATCATAGTTCTCCTGATGACAGAGAAGAACAATCAAGGAGACACAGTTGAATATTCAAATGAGTACCAACCATGGAGTCAAGAGAAACCATCTTTTAGGATCAAATAAAATTCCAGCTCTAATATGGACAAGCTGGGTGATCCTGGGCAAGTAATGTAATCTCTGAACCAAACTCAGTTTATTCATTTGTAAAATGGGGATAATGATAATTGTGCTAAGATTTTTGAGAGAAAAATGATTTGTAAACATCAAAGTGTACATACATATGGATTACTGTTTTTGGTAATGAGCAGTGGCACTAGCACAGGACAGCTAGTGCTAACATGGAGGAATACTTTATCCCTCTCCATCTTCATTCCTGCCTGATTGACCCCATTCTGCCTCTTCTCCAGGTTCTCCATTTTTTCTATGCCTCCCCATTAGAATTGATTTTCTTTCCCTCTCCCTAATTCACCTTCTTCTAAGCATCTCAAACCATGAAATATTTCCAGTGTCAGTGCAAGGGATTTGTAGAAGAAATCAGTGAGGGGAGGGAAAAATCAGTATAAGGGGAGGAGAAATCAGTAGGTAAGATTAATATAGGCTCAGCACAAGACAGGGTGAAGAAATCAGTAGCAGGCAGGATGTACTAGCCTCCACTGACCTCCTACAAGCCTCTATCCTACACCCTTCCTCCCATTAACTTAACTTACCTCTCTGGTTGCTGCCTTCTTCCTTCCTTCCTTTCCATTGTGTCCTTTGGAGATTCTCTATTGCTAACAAACTTATTTTAGATCTATTTTTCTCCTTCCATCTTCTGATGCTTACTAAAATCTAGATTTTACCTGGAGTCACCATATATCCTGGCCCCCTCTCCAAGGCTAACTATTCTTACAATCTTGAACCCCAAGACCTATAGGGCCAGGAGGTGGAATTAGTATATTCTTTGCTCCTCACTCAGCTACTAACCTCTCTTCCTTTCAAGCTAAAGCCATCCTACTCAGATTCTTATTGCTGTCACCTATAAATTCTAGTTATTCTCTTTGCTCCCCAATAAGTTCAATATATGACTCATATACTTTTTCTCCATTTCAATTCCCTTACTTACCTCTTAGAATATCTTTATTTCTAATTCTTCAGCATTATGAGCTCCCATGATATCTATCACAGTCTACATCAACCATCTGTAAGATTGGTCATACCCTAGAACTCTCCTTTCCCCCAGCTGACTCCTTCCAGGTGCTGGAATTTCTAGTTATGACTTGGATAATTAGGGTTCTATTTACCTTTCTGTTGTCAAGTCTAATTTATTCTAAAAAGAGAGAAAGAAACAACAATTCAGATCTACCTTCATTAGAGCAATAAGTGCCCTGGTAATGTGCTGGAATTTCTATAAGTATGTGTGAATTTAACACATTTTGCATTTGCAGCAGGGTCCCAGGTTTGGTCAATATTTTGACTATAATGACACCTGTAATCAAGGCATAAGGTCTTTCTTAAGCTAACAAATGATTTTCCTTCACAGCAGAAGTATAAACAGAACTCTGATTCATGAATTTGCTAATTGTTCTTCCCAGCTGTGACATTAGCCACTGTCCAGTTTCTAGCCAAAACAAATACATTACACAGACACCCTGCATTGGGTCTCTGCCAATTATATTCCATCAGTGCTGTAGTGCTAATTATGCTTTGCAACACATCCTTTAACAAGTCATTTGACTTAGTCCCACCTCCACCACAATGACAATCTTAACAGGCACCCCTCACTTTACGAAAGGAATGAAAGCCAGGTCATAGGGGAAGGATTCGCTGAAGGTAAGTTAGGTAATGAGACAAGAGTGAACTTGGAAAAGCAAACCCCATCATGGCATGAAGGGAAATGAGAAGGCATATGTAGGTCTTCCATTATGACCCTGTTAATTTTGTTCTGAGATGGTGCTTGGAGTTCTCCCGGAAAAGCTAGAAATCTGGTGCTGTTGTGGATTTATTCCCAACTTTCTTAATACTCACCACAAGAATTTATCTGCCTTAATATTTATTTAAGTGCCTCAGGACCAGCAAGAATCTGAGAGGTGGGCTCAGAACCACCATCCTGAACACACTTGTCTTTGGGGAGATGAACTCTCCCTGTTCCAATCCCATAATGCCTACAGCTACCAGGTCAATTTTCTCCCAGCACAGTTATGGGCACTTCAGTCCTCAAATCAAGAGCCTGCAATGGTGTTCTCTTTCAGAATGGTACAGTGGAAAGAACATTGGTTTGGGAACCAGGAGAACTAGGTATAAATCTCAATTCTGACTGGGATGTTTATTAGCTGTGCCATTTGGAGGTAGTTATGTAGCCTCCCCACATCTACAAAATGGATATAATAGATGCATTACTTACCTCACAGTGCTGTTATAAGGAAAATTCTTTGCAAATATTAAAATGCTATGGAGATAAAGGCTATTATTATTTAAAATCTAAATGACTCGGGGGCAGATGGGTAGCTCAATGGATTGAGAGCCAGGCCTAGGGACGGGAGGTCCTAGGTTCAAATCTGGCCTCAGACACTTCCCAGCTGTGTGACCCTGGGCAAGTCACTTGACCCCCATTGCCTACCCTTACCACTCTTCCACCTATAAGTCAATACACAGAAGTTAAGGGTTTAAAAAAAAAATCTAAATGACTCATCCTGGCTTTTCAAGATCCTCTCTAATTCCCAACTTCTCTAGATTTGGTCCCATTCACTCTCCAATACACACTCAGCCCTTCATCAAACTAAGTTGTTTTCTACAACATACTTGCTGTCTTCTTTCTTTGCTTTTGCTCATGTTGTTGCCATCTTTACACAGAATGGTCTCCACTTGACTTTCTGCCCATCCCAATCTGCCCCATCTTCAAGATTCAGTCAATCTCACTTCTTCCATGAAGCTTTCCTTCACTGTATACTCCAGTTTTCACCAGTCTTCCACTCAGCTACGCTCCTATAATATAGCCTGTGGTACACTTTAATTACATTACTATCACATATTGCTTTGTTGAAGAAGAAGAGTTAGCCTTTATATAATATTTTTAAAGATTTTACATGTGCTATCTCATCCTCAGGACAACTTTGTGAAAGATAGTACTGTCTTATGCCCACTTTAAAGAGATGGAAATTGAGGCCAAAAGAGGTCTAGTGACTTGCTCAGGGTCACATAACTATCAGGGAGAAATGGGACTCAGAGACCTCCCGATTCTAAGTCTAGCAATGTATCCATTACATTTTAACACCTAGATTATTAATTCTTCAAGGGCACATATAATCTAATTCTTGTTATCAGTCCTTTCTGGGCCCACCAAGGCTTGGTATAGTGTAAATTATATAAGTTGACCAACAATACATGGTTAGACAATATGGTACAATAAAAAACAAAACAAAAAAATGGTCTTCAAGAAGCCAAGGGTCATCGCATTGTCATAGGATAAAAATTGAGCTAATTATCTAGTAGGCTATGGATGACTAATTCTCCACAGAGAAAAGGAGTAGGATTGAGTAGACAGTGAGGAGACCGGAGCCAAAATCACACATTAAACCACTTCCCAAGAAAAGAGATAGAAAAGCCTTGAGGAGGATTTCCAGCAGGGAGAAGGGAAAAAAAAAGAGAAAATCTCTAACCTCTATCCCAATCCCCACTACTGTTAGAATTGGTCAAAAGATTTACTGTCTTTCCTCCACTAGCCCTGCTATTGACTGATTGGGTGATCTTGAGTAAACTGCCACTGTGGGGGCTTCAATTTCCTTCCCTCTAAAATAAAGGAGTTGAACCAATAACAAGTAGCTCACTTTTCTAAAGCATTCCAGAGTTTATACAGTACTTTCATTCCTACAATTCTCTTAAGTAGGTGGTATAAGTGCTTTTTATTCTGCTTTATAGAGAAGGAAACAGACCAAAAGAGGTTAAAAACTTTGATAACACCACATAGTTAGCTTCAGATCTGGGAGAGGGAAGAAATCATGCATCTAGATTCCATATCCCCTGATCATTAAATGTCTAGTGTTCAGAGCAGGTAGGTGGCTTAGTGGATGGAGAACCAGATGGGAGGTTCTGGGTTCAAATGTGATCTCAGATACTTCCTAGCTATGTGACTCTGGTGACTCCCATCACCTATCCCTTACCACTCTTCTGCCTTAGAACCAATACATAGCGTTGTGTCATTTAACATTACTCTAAGCCCTGCTACAACTTCCCTCGAAATCTCCCACTTCCTTTGTGGAAGGTGTCAGAGAAAGTATAAGAGAGAGGGTTTTGATGTTTTTTAGCTCTCTCAAGCCCGGAGGCTGGCTGACACTCTCTACTCTGAACCCTGTAGAGCTCTTGGCTAGTAGCTCTCTCTCCGCACCTTTTCCCCCTTCTATCTTCCTCCTAGTTTTCCCTAAACCTTCCCTTTTCTAATTTAAATAAAACCTAGCTATTCTAATCCCTAAATTGCTACCTGATCTTTTATTTGAGCCCTGGAGGGCTCTGGTCAATTTCCCCCTGCCGCAGCCTCTACCTTCCTTTCCCTTACTCTACCTTCCTCTCTCCTTTCTCCCATCCATCCTTCTTCCTTCCTTCCTCCCTTCACCCCCTCACAGTATTGATTCTAAGATGGAAGGTAAGGGTTTAAAAATACTAGCTATTCTTTCCAGCTCTCACATTCTATGAATGAGGATAGGCTTGTTCAGTCCTCCTTAATTCTTAGTTTCCCCTGTTTTTTTTTCTTTTTTAGAACAAGGGAAAAGAAACCCTAGTGCTGTTTATCAGAAGATATTTCTTCAGTCAGCCATTCACGCTATCCAAGTAGGGATTCCAGATGGTATAAAGCAGCTACCAGAGTGAAGTGGTGTAATCAGGCTAATTTTTTTTTTTTACCATCTCTGTTTTGAATACTACCTGACTTAATTCTATCCCTGGAAGCAGCACAAAGGCTTAAGAGACCAAACTAGTCATAAAGAGGCTGATTCTATATTACAACGAAGTCAAGAAACCATAGAATATTCCTAGAGGCTATTCTGAAGCATCGAGTCTAGGCCAACCTCTTCGCTTCATAGTTAACAACAGTCATCATGGAAGGTATAAGTATTTTGATATCCCAAGAGTTTTCCTTTAGCAACCTTGAAAATTAAGTATGGTAGGGTATCTCCATTTTACAGGTGAGGAAACATGTTCAGAAAACTGAAGGTCTCATACACAACAACAGCAGCAACTAGCTTCTTAAGACCATTTAAGGTCCATTGCTGGTCCAGTCATTTTGGAAAACCATTCAGAATTATACTTTTAAAAATGGCTAAAATGATCAACCCCTCTGAACTAGATAGCTTATTGCTAGGCTTAAGACCCAATGAGGTTTTAAAGAAAGAAAGACCCAATGAGGTCTTAAAGAAAGAAAGAAAGATCCCATATACACCAGCATATTTGTAATAGCACTTCTTGTAGTATAAAATAAGGGGGAGCAAATTTAGATGACCATTGATTTAAGAATGGCTAAACAAATTGTGGTTTATCAGTATTATAGACTATTACTCCATCATAAGATATGAAAAATGTAAAGAATTCAAGGAAGATATGGGAAGTTTTATATAAACTGATCTAAAGTAAAGTTAGCAGAACCAGGAAAACAATATACACATTGAGAACAATGTGAATGGAGAGAAGAAAATCTTGAAAGTGAATCCTAAATAAAATATCCAAGCTTGACCCTGAAGAGTAGAGAAAATGTAACTTCTCTACTTCTTTGTAGAAGTAAAGAAGTGGGAGTGGGGCTATAATTCTGGAATATTTTCTATACTCTCAGATATAGTTGATGTATTGGTTAATGTTGCTGAACTGCCTTTTTTTCCTCTTTATTTTTCATTCTTTATTATAAAGGCTGGCTTGCTGCATACGGGAGGTGTGAGCAATAATATACAGAAATGAAGCTAATATATAAATGAAAGAAATAATTTAAAATTAAAACAAAAAATTAAATAACAGCAAAAAAAGAATATATTTACATAAATACACAAAGCAGATATACCAGGCACTGTGATTTTACCAGGGAAGTCTCTCAGTGGATAGAAGGAATCCTCCCTTCTATTCCTTTGTAGTGGTTCCTCATACAAGACTTTCTACAATGGCTACGTAGGGTCAGTAATGCAGATAGAGGCATACTATTTTCACTTTATTTTTTTCTTTGATTTGTATTTTCTCTTGCAACATGAAAATATGTTTTGTATCATTGCATATATATAACCTATATCAGGGAAGGGATCATAAAGGGAAGTAGGGAGAGAATTTGGAACTTAAATTAAAAACAAACTAATGTTAAAAACTATTTTATATGTAATTGGAAAATCTATAAATCATTAAAAATATTAACCATATTGCAAAATAAAATACAACCCCTCTCCCCCAAAAACAAGAATAATAAATAAAGTTTTTTAAAAAGCATGCTCCAATCTGCATTCAACTCTATCAGTTCTTTTTCTGGAAGTGGACAGCATTTTTTCATCATAAGTCCTTTGGAATTGTCTTAGGTCATTGTTTTGATGAGAATAATTAAGTCATTCATACCTGATCATCGTACAATACTGCTGTTACAGTGTTCTCCTGGTTCTAAATATTTCACTTTGCATCAGTTCATACAAGTCTTCCCAGGTTTTCCTGAAAGTGTCCTGCTCATTATTTATATGTACATATATAAAATTATATTTCAATCATACTATAGTTTGTTCAACCATTCCCCAACTGATGGACACCATTGAGGGTGTTCCATGAGTTCCAATTCTTTGCCTCCATAAAAGGAGCTGTTATAAATATTTTTGCATATATGGGTAATTTCTCTTTTCCTTTGATCTCTTCGGGGGTATAGAACTGGTAGTGATATTGTTGGGCCACAGTTCTATAGCTTTTTGGGCATAATTTCAAATTGTTCTCCATAATGATTTGGATCAGTGTGCAACTCCACAAATAGTGCATTACTGTCCCTATTTTCTACATCCCTTCCAGTATTTGCCATTTTCCTTTCCTATCATATTAGCCAATCTGATGGATGTGAGGTAGTACTTCAGAATTGTTTTAAGTTAGTGAGGATTGTTTAGTAAGATAGCTGCAGGAGATAAAACATAACTGGCATAAGTTTTATTCTTATGGAACTTACAATCTTGTCAGTCACATAGCAAATTAGAGTTTAGCTTTACATTCTGAACTTGTAGATTAAAAATATCAACTTTGTATTGTTGTGAGGATTATTTAGCTAAATAATCCTCACAACAGTGTGGATAGATTGACATTCACATTAAAGAGACCTGGGAATTTTCAATGGACAGAGAGCTCAATATAAGTTTGAGTTAGTAGTTTGGTGTAGCAAGAAAAAGAGTTGATTTCTGACACTTCTGGGTTAAGATGGTGGCAGAGTAGAAGCAACTGCTTAACCTCTCCTAACCCACACATATAGGACTCCTCAAGAGGACATAAAAACAAATCAAGAGGAACGAAGGGACCCCACAACAGGGTGCAGCATTGAAGGTATATGGGATTGGGGCATTTCCATGCTATGAGGGGTGAAATAGCTCTCACTAAAATGCAAGCTGAGCAACCCCCTCCCCCCATACCACCTACAGGGCCAAAGCAACTTAGGTGAGATAGATGAATATTTACGAAAATATAAATTGCCTAGATTAACAGTAGAAGAAATAGAATACTTAAATAATCCCATATCAGAAAAAGAAATTGAACAAGCCATCAAAGAACTCCCTAAGAAAAAACCCACAGGACCAGATGGATTCACAAGTGAATTCTATCAAATCTTCAAAGAACAACTAATTCCAATACTATACAAACTATTTGACAGAATAAGCAAAGAAGGAGTTCTACCAAACTCATTTTATGATTCAAATATGGTACTGATCCCAATACCAGGTAGATCAAAAACAGAGAAAGAAAACTACAGACCAATCTCCTTAATGAACATAGATGCAAAAATCTTAAACAGAAAACTAGCAAAAAGAATCCAGCAAGTGATCATGAGGGTTATTCATTATGATCAGGTGGGATTTATACCAGGAATGCAAGGATGGTTCAACATTAGGAAAACCATTCATATAAGTGACCATATCAACAAGCAAACCAACAACAACGACATGATTATCTCAATAGATGCTGAAAAAGCCTTTGACAAAATACAACATCCATTCCTATTAAAAACACTAGAAAGTATAGGAAAGAAGGACCTTTCCTAAAAATAATAAACAGTATATATCTAAAACCATCAACAAGCATCATATGCAATGGGATAAATTAGAAGTCTTCCCAATAAGATCGGGCAGGAAACAAGGATGCCCGTTATCACCTCTATTATCTAACATTTTACTAGAAACACTAGCAGCAGCAATTAGAGAAGAAAAAGAAATTGAAGGTATTAAAATAGGCAGTGAGGAGACTAAGCTATCAGTCTTTGCAGATGATATGGTGGTCTACTTAAAAAATCCTAGAGAATCAACTAAAAAGGTAATAGAAATAATCAACAACTTTAGCAAAGTTGCAGGATACAAAATAAATGCACACAAATCATCAGCATTTCTATATATTTCCAACACATCACAGCAGCAAGAGGTAGAAAGAGAAACACCATTTAAAATCACCCTGGACAATATAAAATACTTAGGAATCTATCTACCAAAACAAACACAGGAATTATACGAACACAACTACAAAACACTTTCCAAACAATTAAAACTAGATCTAAACAAGTGGAAAAACATTGATTGCTCATGGATAGGATGAGCTAACATAATAAAAATGACCATTCTACCCAAATTAATTTACCTATTTAGTGCCATACCTATCAAACTACCAAAAAACATTTTTACTGAATTAGAAAAAACTATAACAAAATTCATTTGGAAGAACAAAAGATCAAGAATATCAAGGGAAATAATGGGAAAAAATGTGAAGGAAGGTGGCATTGCTAGGTTTGTACCCCAAAGAGATCATGATAAAAAGACTTGTACAAAAATATGTATAGCTACACTTTTTGTGGTGGCAAAAAAACTGGAAAACAAGAGTACGCCCTTCAATTGGGGAATGGCTGAACAAATTGTGGTATATGCTTGTGATGGAATACTATTGTGCTCAAAAGAATAATAAACTGGAGGAATTCCATGTGAACTGGAAAGAACTCCAGGAATTGATGCAGAGTGAAAGGAGCAGAGTCAGAAGAACATTGTATACAGAGACTGATACACTGTGGTAAAATCGAATGTAATGGACTTCTCTACTAGGAGTAATGCAATGACCTAGGACAATTCTGAGGTATTTATGGGAAAGAAGGCTACCCACATTCAGAGGAAGAACTGCAGGAGTGGAAACACAGAAGAAAAACAACCATTTGAACATGGGTTGATGAGGACATGATTGGGGTTGTAGACTTGAAACAACCATACCAATGCAACTATCAATAATATGTAAATAAGTCTTGATTGATGACATATGTTAAAACCAGTGGAAATATGCATTGGATATGGGGGGTGGGGTGAAGGAGGAGTGAAGGGGAAAAATAAAAACATGAATTATGGAACCATGGAAAATTTTTCTAAAAAAATAAAATATTTAAATCTTTAAAAAAAAAGACAAAGAAAAAGAGTTAAAGATTTCCTTTGTCATGGCAAGTGGTGCTAGGGCTGTTGGTCAGGTCAGAACAGGACTGCTCTAAAAATGACCAGAGATATAAGGGGGCATAATTGAATTTTTTTTTTGATCCTGCAGTTCTGACTTTGATCTCTGGGGAATGAAGATCTTTCATTTATTTTATTTTTATTTGATATGCACTTTTATGTATATTATGTCCCCCCCCACCCAGCATAATATAAAATCCTTGAGATCAGGCATTTTTTCATTTTTTTTGCCCTCATATTTTCAGTGCCTGGTACCATTCCTGGTACATAGTAGGTATGTAATAAATGCTTATTGATTGATTGATCTCTGTGGCTTTTGGGAAGCTTTGGCTTTGAGAACAGGAATCAGAGGCTCAATAGAGAGAGTCAAGATCTGAAAAACCTACATTTAAAAATGTGACCATTCTAAACTATTATCAGCAAAGCAACATCCCAAGATAGTCCCAAGGGACTTATGATAAAAAAAATGCAATCCAAAGCCAAAAGAAAGGACTATTGGAATCTTATTGTAGATCAAGGCATGCCATCTTTCACTTTGTTTCCTTCAGTTTTTTTTTTTTGAATTTGTGATATGTGTCTTGTGTCATGGCATAAGATGGAAATCTGTATTGCATGAAAGAACTGGAATAACAGACTATGTATTGCCTCAGGGAAACAGAAAGAGAGGGAGGGAGGGACAGAGAGAATCTGAACCTCAAAATGTCAGAAAACAATTATCAAAAATTGTTTCTAAATGTAAATGAAAAAATAAAAAAAATAAAATGTGTTCATCTGGTTTTGTCTAAGAGAACATCCTTTGACCTCGATGTGTTGTAAGGAAAAGAGAACTGGATTTGGAACGAAGGAATTTGGTTTCAGATCTTCTATATACTACCATGTAACCTTGAGCAAGTAACTTAATTTTATAGGGAATGGTGTTAGCCTTCTCATCTATAAAATAAGAAATCTGGACTAGATTCACGAAGGTCTACAGGTTCATCCTTTCCAGCTGTAAATCTCCAATCCAACAAAGAAGAAAAGCTTCCTAACAATTAGAGCTGCCTAAAAATGAAATGGACAGACTTGAGAAATAGTGATAAATAGTTCTTCATCCTGGAAGATCTTCAAGCAGAATCTGGATGACTCTTCACCAGGGCTATTGTAGACCATACAAAGATTTGGATAGTGGTTGGATTAAGTGACATCTGAGGTTCCTCTCCATACTGAGAGTCTATATGTTTCCCTAGAAAGATTCTAGATTACTTTGACCTTGAGCACCTTTTTATTATAATGAAAAAAACACTGGACTTGGAGGGGGAGGAGCTGTGTTCAAATCACTTAAAGTCTCTGGTTTCTTCATCTCAGTTTCTTCAACTATAAAGCAAAGGAGTTGGATTAAATGATCTTAAAAGTCCCTTCCCTTTCTAAATTTGTGATTACCTGACATCAAATGATCTGGCCTATTCTGACATTCTCCACTCTCAAGTTGGATCTCTAGAGGAACTCTGCTATGTTCCTTTAGGACTGTGAGGTTAACTCCAAGGCACTGGGAATGTTTTTCTAATGCAATAGTTTATGAACTTTAACATGTATCTTCTCTATATATAATATTGTCAATAGTTACCAATTAGTTATCTATAAAATTAAGTTTTAGAAAGTGGGTATTTACTAAGGGGGAATAATAGTGCATATTCCTGCTTTCCCTCCCCTCCCCCCAAACTATGACATATTCTCCAGAACTTATGAGGTCCAGGAGAAAGTGGGTCCAAGCCTAGAAATTTCAGAGGTTATGCTAAGGTGTAATTTATGGCTACTGGAGCTTCTGGAAGTCTTTTTCTCCCCATTGTGGGGCATTTAAAAATTTTTATATTTTATCCACATTACATGTAGATAGTTTTAACAATCTTTTTTTTCTGACATTTTGTGATCCATGTTCTCTCTCTCCTCATCCCTCCCTTTTCTCTGAGATGGCAAATAATATGATATAGTTCAAGTGCTGGTGAACCTATGGCACAGGTGTCAAAGATGGCATGCAGAACACTCTCTGAGGGCATGCAGCCACTCCCCACACCAGAGTTCATTACTAGAAAGGCAGAGGTTCTTGGGCAGAGCTGCTCCCCTCCCCCTATCCACTGTGCCTGCTGACACTTTTTCACATGCCCCACCCCTCTGCCCAACAGCCAATGGAAGCACAATGGCGACTCACAGGTGGCAGAGCTGGAGGGGAGCAGAGAGCTCTGGTCACCCCACTCCTCCTCTCTACACTCACTGAAGATGTTCCTCACTTCATCTGCCCCTCTGCTGAGCAGTCCAATGGGAGTGCTTCCTCCCTCCCCTGTGGGGTAAGGGGAGGAGGGGTAGGGTACAACATTTGGTCTGGGGGGGGGTGGGGTAGGGAGTGTTTTCACCTGAAAAAGGCATCACAGCTAAAAGCATTGATTTGATGGATTGATTTAGTCAGTTAACTCCCACCTTTACACTATGATTCTTTTATCTCTGATATGATAGCCATGTGCCCAGACCTGGAGAACTCTTAAGCCATTCTTTGGATTCCATACCTAAATGTGAGAGAGATTCCTATCTAAAATTTAATGCCTAAATAAGTTGTGGCCGATGATTGTGACAGAATACTACTGTGCCATAAGAAATGGTGAGCTGGTTAATAAAAAAAAAACAAGCATGGAAAGCCTGCCTAAAATTATGAAAACTGAAACAAGCAGAACCAAGAGAATGTTATAGACAGCAACAGAAATATTGTTTGAAAAATAATGTGTATGTTCACTTCCAGAGAAAGAACTATTAAAAAGAAACAAGCAAGGCAAAGTTTCTTATATACTTTTAGACTTCACTAACACAAGGATGAGAGGGAGGGAGAGAGGTATCTAGGAACTTTAATGTAACAAAGAAAAAAAACTCTATGTCAGAGAATACTAGAGATAATTAATTTCTATATCTCTTTGGAAGGGAGGGAGACATAGAAATGATATAGCTAGTGGAGCTGGGGTGACGGTTAAAGTTCAGAGGAAGCTGATCAACACTGATTCTGTGTCAAAGAGAATCAAATCCAGACCAATACAGGACTGACTCACTTTGGGATACTTGCTCAAGGTGAGTTAACTAGGCTCTTTGGTGTCAAAGCCCGTCATGACTTCCAAAAGAATGAAAATAACAAGGGGCTCTGGGTCTTTGAGATGTAAGTTTGCTGAACCGTCTGGCAGAGTCATCAAGATAAAACCAGGGCATAAAAATGCAGTCAAAGAGTTCAAAGAATTTTTGAGTAGTTAAAAAGGAAGCCAGCTAGGTAAGTTACAGCACGATCCAGTGCTGGGAGCCAAAAAAAGATAGATTTGTATTTGGTTCAGTAGAATTTCTATCCTCTTCCTTCTTGTTACTTCAAGGTCAAGGTGAGGCTTTGAACAGGGGAGTCTTATTTTCTTGGCCAACTGGAAGATTTTATAATTTTGGAGGGAGTTTAAGGGGGGTTGAGTGGGCAGAGGGCTCAATGGAGACAAAGGAATATAGTTGGTAAGAGAAGCAATGTAACATAGCAGACTTGGAGTGGAAACCTAGGCATGCATTTTACTTTTGCCCTATTTTTTGACTTTTGATTGTTTTGGTAGAGATGTTCTGCTGATCATTATTATGTAGTTACTTTGTTCTGGAATTTTCTCGGAGTTCTTTTGAATTTTAGTATTTACATAACTTTTTGAGAAGGTATTTCTGTTCACTTATGTTTTCTGTCTCTCTGCAAGGGATGGCTGGTGAAGGTCTCCCTTCTGCTTATCTCTTTCCATCTTCTCCTGGCTCTGTAATTGCTGGAGTTATTATCATCCTAGCCCCTCTTTTCAGGATAGGAGTGGGAGTAGAAGGCTTTAAGCAGCCAGCCACACTGAACTCTTCGTCCTTGGCTTGGAGTAAGATGGTCAGCAAGCCTGGCTAATAATAGCTTCTTGGCCCTGGTCCACTTAGCAGTCTTAGTCTGGGACACCAAGACAAAAATCATTATCCTGAATGGAACAACCTAGGTTGATATCCTGATGCCTGTCTCTGTCTTTTCCGGCGGTCTATCTCCCATCATTGTTATATGTAACGGAATTATGACGTCTTCTGTGTAGCTATTCATTCATTCATTTATACAGTAATAGTATCCTAGTAGTCTCCGGGCTCCGTCCTCTAACACAATTCTGGATTGGGATTCTAGACTAGGATCAAGCTCTGCTGGGGTGGCTTGTTATTCGATGTATAATGGTAGACAAGTTGTTTTATATCTCTGAGTTTTAGCTTCTCCAACTGAAAATGAAGGTGATATTAATTACTTGCACCATGGCTTCATTGAGGTATTGTAAGGAAAGTAATTTTTAAACCTTAAAGCACTATATAAATATGATGATCAAACAGAGAAATCTGAAAATTAACCTATTTAAGGGACATTTTTAATGATTCTGATACTTTGAAACATTAGTTGGTGATTGAGTTTGTAATTTCATTGATCTTGACAACTTCCAAATGAGGAATCTGCCTTTGCTGGGACAGTCATCTAGGCATCATACAACCTAGAGAGCTGAGCACTCGAAAGTGAAGAAATTCACACAGCATATGTTAAAGGAAGAATCTGAACCAAGGTCAGTCTGCCTTCAAAGCCAGTTCTTTATCCATTTTACTACAACTTCCTCTCTAAATAATATTTTCTGGGAAAGAAAAACAAAATGTCTCTGTGCTGTGCTATGTGACTTTTGGTAGTTATTCATTTTCTGTGCCTCATTTTCCTTACCAGGAATATGAAGAATATGATCTCTGCTATTTCCTATTTCTAGGAGTTACATCCTCCCACCAACCCTTGCACTATTAAAAATCCCTGAGGGGTGATATCTTGTGTGTAACCATTTGTTCATTCATTCAATAAGCATTTATTAATTGTCTACTAATTGTCAAACCCATAAGGAGTTTTATACACACACACACACACACACACACACACACACACACACACACACACACACACAGAGTCCTTGCTTTCAGAGAGTTTCCAGTCTATTAGGGGAAAATGCATAATGTACACAGAAAAGTGAATAAAAATATATATAAAGTGTAGATAACATTACATATACAATTAACTGTTTTCAGAGAAGGCTTGTTGAACTGAATTGAATCTAATTTCTTTGAAGCTTTTTGTCTCTTTTATATATAAGTGAACTATCGCCACCTCCACCTTTCCAGCCTTACCTTATATGTCTCCCTTCTTCCACTTGTTATGTGCTATAGCCAATATGGATTATTCTGCCTCTTGTACACCATACACTGTGCCTTAAAGTGCCCATGTCTTTGCACAGACTTTTCCTTATATGTTCTCCCTTTCCTACTTTTACCTATTGAATTCCTGCCCATCTGGAATGCTGCTCCCTCCTCTAGAGCACCTTCCTTGATTCCCCTGATTAGTAATGACCTCCCTCAGATCTGACATGGCATTTTGTTTTCCATTCCTCTAATGCACTTATCATATAATTCTGTACAGCATAGTTTCCTGTTTGTGTATTTCATCTTCCTACTAATGTGTAAGTTCCAGGAGGGTAGGAATCATATTTGTCTTATACGTCCTATCTCTGTATATCAGCACATGGATAACAATTGCCTATAGAATAAATCTTCATTGTTTTACATTTTTGATAAAAAAAATAATAGTGGAGGGAAGTTAGTAGAGGAGAAAGGAATTTATTTTTTTAATTTTTAATTTTTTTTGAGTTCAGAATCAATTTTCATTTATTTATTTATTTGTTTGTTTGCATTTTTATTTTGAATATTTTCCCATAGTTACATATTTCATGTTCTTTCCTTCTCCCCCAAATTCCCCTAACCCCACTTAGCCAACTCACAATTCCACTGGGTTTTACATGTATCATTGATTAAGAACTAATTCCATATTATTGATAGTTGGACTAGAGTTATCGCTTAGTGTCCACATCCCCAATAATATCCCCATCAGCCCCATGTGTTCAAGCAGTTGTTTTTCTTCTGTGTTTTTCCTCTCACAGTTCTTCCTCTGAATGTGGCTAGTTTTCTTTCTCATAAGTCCCTCAGCCTTGCTCTGGATCCTTGCACTGCTGCTAGTAGAGAAGTCCGTTATGTTTGATTGTACCACAGTGTATCAGACTCTTTGTACAATGTTTGAGGAGAAAGGAATTTAAAGAGAGTAACTGAAGGTGAATAGTCTTATCAGCTATTGAAAGGAATAGACTTGGACTAGCTGCATCCCCTCTAATCCAAAACACAGAATTGTACTCAGCCAGTTTTGATTCTCCCTCATTTTGAAGAGGGTGGTATTTCAAGTACTATTTGGGATTTGGGTGGAGACAAAGATGTAGATGAGATCATTGGAGTCAAAATTTAGCAGAATGGCCATTGACCATGAATCCCCCATCTTGGTCAAGCCTCTTCACTTTTCAAGACCTTGTTTGCTAAATCATCCTAGATTCAGCCTTCAAGTGTCTGATGCTGAGTGGCAGGTGGAGAAACAAGAGAGACAAAGGGCACTTGTCATACTCACATAATCACATTTCAAGCAAAAGGGCCCCAGAGACTTTCAGGCCCAAACCATTCCAAGAATCAATCTTTTCTACAACAGATCCAACTCATGGCAATCCAGTCTTCACATCATAGTTTCTGTATGGTATTGCCAAAATGGGAAAACAAACCTGGACAAAGAAATTTGTTCTGACGGTCCATGAAAAGATAGTATATATTTAGCAGAAGCTGTCAAATTAGAAAAAAAAAAGTGTTCTGTCTCTACTCCAGGAAGGGTCCTATTAGAGCTGAAAGGACCAGCTAGAGGACCTTATGTGAGCCTGTATCAGATCAAACAGGCCAGAGCAGGAGAGAATCTTTTCTATCAATAGAAAAGAATGGAGAAGAAGGGGGTCTCACTTGCAAGGACTCTCTATGTCTGCCTCTCCAGACTATTTTTGGAGTTATGTTATAGGGTTATGGAATAATGGACTGAACTAGAAGAGATATTTTAGGCTAATTCCCTTTCTCTAACTTTCTGTCTCTCTGTCTCTGTCTCTCTTTTAACAAAGAAGGAATATGGTGTAGCAGATAGAAAGTTGGACTTGAAGAAGAGAAAACCTAGATTCTAATCTTGCTTCTGAAATTATTAATAGTTATGCAATTGTATGTATATTTATACATATATAAGTATGTGTCTCTCTATATATAACTATGTGTGTATACACACGCATACACACAAAGCTTCATATATAAAATAATAAGTGGAGTTAATAATATCTATATCTATGTCTGGCATATTATGCTGCTGAAATCACACAATGGGATCATTCTTGTCCTGAGGTCCACAGACTCTCCAAGGGGCCATGGATAGATTTTAGGGGACCCATGAACTTAAAAGGTAAAAAAATACATCCATACTTTCTCTAACTGAAACTTAGCACATCTTTTCATTAAAAAATACAACAATATTCTGAGAAGGGGGCCATAAATTTCACCAAATTGCCTAAGACATCTATGGAACAGAGGTAAAAAACTCCAAGGCTAAAGGTCATAGGGTGCAATTTTCTCATTTTCTTTTTTTTCCCCTTTAAACCCTTACCTTCTGAATAATACTATATATCACATCTAAGGCAGAAAAGCTATAAGAGCTAGGCAATAGGGGTTAATGACTTGCCTAGGGTCACAGAACTAGGAAGTATCTGAGGGCAGATTTGAACCCAGGACCTCCTGTCTCTGGGACTGGCTCCCAATCCACTGAGCTACCTAGCTGTCCCACCTTTCATTTTCCAAATGAAGAAAACTGCAATCTAGAGAGTTTAAGTGGCTTAAGGAATAAGGAACAGAGCCAGTATCTGAACCCAGGTTCTGAGAGGCTAAAGCTTATATCATTTCTAACACACAAACTATGGTATGTTAAAGGTTAAAAATAACTAAATAAATTTCAATATTTATATTTTCAGTTAGGAAATTGAAGTCCAAGTGAGAAAGTGGTGTTCCTAAGGTTGCAAAAGTAATAAGAAGCAGTGTCAGGATTTGAACCCATGTTCTCTAAACTCCATGTCTGGTGCACTTTCCTCTACATATATTTGGGTCCTATTTCACTGAGCTAGACTAGCAAATCTTTCCAGAAGCTGAGTGAAAAAAGGAGCAGCAGAACGTTTAAAAAGTGTGCTTTTGGGTCAACCCAAAAGGAAATCTGTTGTTCACTCCAACTCTTCTTACCCCATGGACCATAGCTATCCATGGGGTTTTCTTGGCAAAGATACTGAAGTGGTTTGCCATTTCCTTCTCCAGTGGATTCTTTTGGTCAGGTAATCAGAGGTTGAGTGGCTTGCCCAGGATCACACAGCTCAGAAGTATCTGAGGCCAGATGAACTCCTGACTCTAAGCTTAGCACTCTATCCACTGAGCCACCTAGTTGCCTTCTAGGTATACAGAGGTTAAGTGACTTTCCCGAGGTCACACAGCTAGGAAGTGTCATAGGCTGTGTTTGAAGTCAAGTCTTCCTGCCTCCAGGCTCAGGGCTCTTAACCACTGAGCCACAGCTGCCTCCATATAAAGGAAATGAGGAAATGGGAATGAAGTGAATCAAATATTTGTCTTCCTCCTGCCCTTATTTATTTATTCATTCATTTATTCATTCATTCATTCATTCATTCATTCATTCATTCATTCATTCATTCATTTATTTATTTGTTTGTTTGTTTGTTTGTTTGTTTATTTATTTATTCATTCATTCATTCATTCACCTATTTATTTGTTTGTTCGTTCGTTCCTTCATTCGTTCCTTTGTTTATTTATTTTGTTTTTCTTGGTGGAGTTTCAGAGTGTCTTTGTAAGAAGGTGATGCACTTTTTCAAAGGTAGAGAAAAGCAGTAACCTCAATCTCTGCTTCGTTTACTAGCATCCTGTCCAGAGGCTCTCTACTGTCTGTTCTATGGGTGTAATCTAAACCTGCTCTTTGTATGGCAAGTCACGTCTATCTCTGAGTCTTGTTTCTTCCTCTTTAAAATGAATTCTCTCTAGATGTTTCTAATGTCCCTCCCAGTTCTAGAAGCCCCGTGGAAAGAAACCTGAAATTAGCAGAGACCTGAGGTCTGTCACTCACTGATTGCATGATCTTGAGAAAACTGTATAACACGCTGAGGTCTTCATTTCCTCCCTGTAAAATGATGGGGTCCAATAGGAGGAACTTTAAGGCCCTGTCGGGTTTTAATATTCTGGGATTCTAACAGTCTGATTCCTTTTACACTATAATGTCCCCTAACTGACTAATGCCTATAACAACCAATAAATGATATTTGAGTTATGGGGATGCTTTGGAAAGAGAATGCAGGGACTCCAGTATAAATTCATGGTCAAGTGGGTGTGAATAGGAGAACCAATAGCCTTAACATAAAAAGCTTCTGAACCATTGGCTCTAAAAATAGTACTTGGTGATTTACATCTAATTTGCATTCAGTTCTTTCAATGCAGAAAACATACAAAAGTAGCCCATCATCCAACTCCTGTACTTCTTACATTTGTCCCCTGTTCCCACTGTGTTGCCTCTTCCCCTCGTAACACTAGCTGAGCTCAGATTAACTTGGAAAAAAAAAATGATGGGGTGGGCTTTGAATGGGAATACTCATTCTCAACTCCCTGATGCCCTCATTTCTAAACATTTGGGAATGGGCAGGACTGCCCCAGGGAACCCAGGACTTCTAGAATGCTACAATTCCAGGCCAATATGATGGATGGCTTTGTGCCCATGCCAGGCAATAAGCATGATTGAATTTTCACAGCTGAAACCATTAAAGGTTATTCTACTTTTAATTCTTTGTGGTCGGTGTTCTCTCTCCTTCTTTGGAGAAACCCTTGATTTTCACTTGTGAGATGCTTGGCTGCGCTTGTCATACCCTAAAAGGTGATTTCAGTTCTCGGATGCCAAAGAACCTTTTCTTCTAATCAAAACACAGCTGCATAGTCCCGTGTGATCTGCTAATGGGCACCCCAACTCTGGGGTATGTCTGTCTGTACCTGTGAAAATAGATATAATTAGTATAACAGATATCATATGTATATGCAAATCCAGCAGGTAAAAATGACTAGTAATGAGACAGGGTTTTCGTTTGCCAAACCTAATCAAAGCAACTGAGCAGCCTAATCAAACACATGCGACCCCCACTCACCCCGCCTGCTTGCCTGCCATCCCTGTAGTGTGGCTGCCCTTTTTGGTCCCCTTTGTTCCCACATTTAGGGCCTTTTATCCAGGTTTCACTATTTATTTATCTAAGAAAATGTATTCCCGTAATTTTTCTAAGCTTTTTTTAATTAACCACTTGCATGCCATGTGCCTGCCCAGGGTAGGCTTCTGAGAGTCAGGAAGCGGTAGAGAGAAGAGGAGGGAAGGAGAGAGGGCATAAGGATTCTTTCCCGGAGATGAGAGATGGCTGGTGAAGGAATCTCCAAATCTGGGATTTAGAAGACTTCAATTTTAGTACTAACTCTGCTTCAAACAACCTCAATTAAAGCAAAAAGTATGTTACCAACTTTTAAAGTTCTATAGAAATGTGAGCTATTGAAGCTGTGTGGTCTTGGACTTGTTACAGATAGATTGATTTCTCAATAGAGTCATCCCAAAGTGGCAACTTTGGGACATAGTGAGTTCCCCATCACCCATCAGAGATTGGGTGGCCATACGTAGGAACTGTTGTAGAGGGGGTTCCTGTTCATACATAGATTGTGCTAACTACAAACTCCAGAAATAGAAGATTCCATGGTTCTAGGCAATTATTCTAGTTTTCTGGGACCTCAATTTTCTCCTTTCTATAATGCAGAGTTTGTGACAATATGACTTCCAAGGTCTCATCTATTTCTTATTTCTACAATTTTCTGTTAGCCTATGAACCACTTCTTAGACCTGATGGGCAATGAGATTAAATCGAGAGAGCTGTAGCAGATAGGTATCTTGATAAAAACAGGATCAACAAATGACCAGCAGCAATGGAAGTTCAGGAAGGCAAGTAATAGGACAGGCATAAGATTCAAGGACCCAGAGCAGAGAGTAGCCTGGACTCTAGTTCTCTAGAGCAGTGGTGTCAAATTCAAATAGAAATGTGGGTCACTACTTTGCTACTAAGAGAATGTTGGAGTAGAAATGTAGATGAAAACATATGATTTATCACATATTTATTTGGGTATATGATTTGGGATTTTGGCTTTATAAGATTACTCTCTTAAAAATAAATAATATGGAAATAGATTTTGAGTGGTAATACATGTATAACCCAGTGGAATTGCTTGTCAACTCCAGGATGGGGGAGAGAAGAGAGGAGAGACACTTTGGAAAACATATATAAATTTGTTACTGGAATAAAATAAAGATAAATTTTTAAAAAAGAAATGGGTTACTAAACCATAAATAGAGATCCCTGCTAGATAGCCACAAATCAGCATTATCTAAGTTGTATTGTAATTTTATTTGTATTGTTAAATATGTCCCAATTACATTTTAATCCAGTTAAAGTTGAACTCTGGAATGTTGTGGGGCATCCAGTAACTTGAGTTTGACACCACTGCTTTAAAGGATTGTTAAAAGAAAGGCAGGCATTCAGAAAGGAATGATTGGAAAGGGGAGGGAAGGGGATCTGAGACAAGATTTTAGGGAATGGTCCCTGGATCTGGGACCCCGGATCTTGAACCTGGAGGAACAAAACAAAGACCTATTTATAAGAATTGGGGTACACACTTGAGGATGGGGAGTTAGTCACAACAAAACAAGAGCTTCGTTACTAGAGCTGAGATATAGAGTCAGCATGGAACCAGAAGGAAGGCTAGATTGTTGCTGAGCCACTGAAATTACAGATCGATGGGCTTTTATATCAGGGCAAACCACTTGATAGAGTATCCATGGGGGTGCTGTGCCATTCCTAGAGAGGAAATGTGGTTTCTGTCCTTGGTATGTTCTCAGCTTTATAGTGGAGATACAGTCCTTTCCTCTTGGTCTAATGGAAGACATATAATCTTGATTCCAGGAAACTCTAATGTGGGAGCTAGGGAAGCAATATAGACATCATGAAGTGTACAAGACATCAGGGATAACTAGTGCCTCTGGTGTGAGGGCTTGCTGAGCCCTTTTCAGGACTGCTTTCTTCCCATGTAGCATGAGCAGTGGCCACACCCTAGAAAGCTGTCTTGGCAGGTGAGCTAAACTAGGCTGAAGATAACTGACAGGCTTAAACCCCATAGGTGAGTTAAGGGAGTGTCTACCAGGCATGCAAAGACTTTCCCAGGCAGATGAGAACAATTGGTTCCAATGGCTATGAAAGTAGCCCAAGCAGAGTTTGTAGAGTACTTAGAGCTTGGTCAGACATCAAAGAAGCCAAGGTCATCCATTGCATCCCTGGCTATCACCAGTTGTCCTGACTTTTGTCTTGGTGACTCTGGGAGAGAGAGTGAGGCCAATGACTGTGCAGCTCTGCCTTGCTGAAATCCAATTTAGGTGAAAATCAAAAGACATTAGTGATATCGCATTGGTCCTCTTTGAATAAGGGCAACCCCCACCACTTTGGGCATCATATAGTATTCCCTTAATTGCTCATAGGCTTGATTTTTGACCATTTAAATCCCCCTATCTTTCAAGGCTCAGCCCAAATGAACTCAAGACTACAATGTTCCTTTTATCTAGAGGGATTCTTCTATATTTTCATACTTTTTTTGATTAGCAACCGCATAGATAGGGTACTAGACTTGGGATCAGGAAGACAGTAGTTCAAATCTATCTAGCTCTACATGTCCCTAGGCAAGTCACTGAACCTCTCTTGGCCCCACTTTCTTTACTTGCAAAATGGATAGTATCTACCCCACAGGGATATTTTGAGAATCATATATATGTATGTATGCACACATACATATATATGCACAAACATATACACTTACACATGTATATGTTACACATGTACACATTTTATATGTGCTTTGCTAAAGTGCTATGTGAATGGAATCTAGCATTTTTATTCTCTTAGAAACTTGTACCTTTTTTGTTATTTATGAGGCATAATTCAGAGGTGTCAAACATAGAGAGCTGCATACACCTGTAACACTTCCACAGGGATCCCTATATATGGATTAGTGGCCTCCATTTCTATTGGGAATGACATAACTGGTAAAATGGAAAGGGTCATCAATCCAAACTCAGGAGAGCAGAATTCAAATTCTAGCTCTAACACGTAACTGGCTAAGTATAGATATATAACTTAATTTTTGTGATTATTTGCTACATCTGTAAAATGGGAATAATAATATTTGAACTACCCACACCTCAAGAGTATGGTGAAGAAAGAAAATGCTTTGTAAACCTTACAGTGCTATAGAAAGGTGAATTCTTACATTCAATATATATTTCCTTTCCCTCAGGCAACTCTCTAAGAACATCAGCTGCCAGTTACTTCCTGGCATTGACAGGAAAATATTCCTCATTAAAAAGAAATACGTCCCTTTTAATTATATTTAATATCATAAAACATCTATTAAATTTGTTAAAAAACCAATTTTTTCCTAGAATACAAGCAACTTGAGGACAAGACTTGCACCTTATTTATCTTTGTATCTTCCCCAACACTTGGCACAGGACTGATCACAAATAGGTTCAAATAATAAATATTTGTTAAGGTGGGAGGGTACTCTGTAAAGAGCATTGGTTGGTACTCAAAGGGATAACTGAAGACTTCTGGGAGTCCCCAAAATCCTTTTAGGGGGTTGGAGAGGTCAAAACATTTTAATAATAGTTCTAAAATGTCACTTGCCCTTTCCAGCTGCACATCTGTATGAGGCTGAATTTTCTTCATCAACTTCCACCAGAACAACATATCATAACAGATTAAATGCAGAAACAGATATGAAAATCCAGCTGTCTTCTATTAAGAGATTAAAGAGACATTAAAGACATTTGCAAAAATATGTAAAATGATGCCACTCTTCTCGTTAAATTTTTTTGGCTTTGGAAAATATAGTTATGTTCATAAAGTATTGTTTATAGTAACACACAATGGGTTTATTATTATCATTTTAAATGGATAAATATTTTTAAATGTTATCAGTTTTAGCTTTTAACATGGTAAATATCAACAGATAAAGCCCACATAACAAAAGCTTTTTGGAATCCTCAATAATTTTTAAGAGCGTAAAGGGATCCTGAGACCAAAACATTTGAAAACTCCTGGGTAAGATAATAACTTACTCCTTTTCCCTCTTCTTTTCTTCCCCATGCAATCACTGCTGGGATCTTGGAAAGAAAATTCAGCATTAGCCTGCATTAGTTCAGAGTTGCTGCTCTTGGTTCTTAGTTAATCACTGCATTGATATTTCAGGCTTATTGAAAGCATCAATATTTGTTCAATATTATAAGTCTTAAATAAGCATCTACATGACATATTAGAGCCAATCCTTACAGAAAACGATTTTCATGAAGGATAATCTGGAGCTCCCTTGTTTCCATCACTACCTGGTATCTCTAGTGGGCACATCTCTGAAGCTACTTAAATGATAACTTTTATCTGAATAATATTTAAAACGAGTAAGCCCGCATGGCATTTTTAAAAGTGCATGTTAGCACCAAAGAGTTTGGAAGATGAACAAATCTCATTGAAATATGTTTACTATCTGGATTAAAAATCTCTTGAGCACTGTGATATTATTGATCAGTTTGGTTAAAGCAGGACTACCACGATACCTTCAGGTTTCCAATGTAAGATGAAATATAGACCCTAGAAACCATTTGAGGTCATCAGCACAAATCAAATTTGAGCTTTTCAGTATCCTAGATTTCAAGTCGGAAGGACCTCAGAGGTCATTTCAGCTAGGGTTCCTTCTCTCCCCCATTTTGTTGTTCAGTCATTTTGCAGTTATGTCTGACTCTTTGTGACCTCAATTAGAGTTTTCTTGGTAGAAGTAGTAGAGTAGTTTGTCATTTTCTTTTCCAGCTTATTTTACAGATGAGAAAACTGAGGCAGATAAGGTTAAGAGACTTGCCCAGCTTCATATAACTGGTAAATGTCTGAGACTGTATTTGAACTCAGGTCTTCCTGACTCCAGGCCTGGAATTCTACCCACTGTACTACTTAGTTTTTTGTTTTACAGAAGAAGAAACAGGCTCAGAGTCACCCAAAGGCAGAAGTGGCAGATGGAAGATTTGAATACAGGCCCTTGGACCCTCAGTCCTTTGCTCCCTCCATTGCATTCTGCTGCCTCGGAGTCTCTTGTAAGTTCTTGACCCTACTTATAAAATGCTTTAAGTCACAAGCCAGGAGGATAAAATCTTTTCATGGTTAAAAAAAAAAAGTCTGTTGATAAGTTTGCTACACTATTAAAATGTTTAATCACTGGCCTGAAGCAAAAGCAACCATTAAGTCCGAGGTTGCAATTTATTAGAGTGCTTGGAAAATGCTCACCCAAATGTTAACAGGGCTTGTGGATTCCTGTAGGAAGAACAAATCTGAATCTGAAAATCCGGTTACCTTAAAAAGGCATAGAGATAAACAAAACCCAGAGCCCAAGCAAGATATGAATGGAGATACACACACACACACACACACACACACACACACACACACACACACACACACACACTTATATTTGCAGGCAAAATCTGTTCCAGGGCAGATCATGTAAAGTTTGCCCTGATCAGCAATTTAATATCCCAAATCCCATAGGATCAAATGATAAAGTGACCACAGGGCAGAACTAAGTCAATGTGACAGCAGCCAAAAGGGGGCTGGGGAACGTGCTTCTGGGGCTGAAAAAGACATGAGAAGGTTAGAGCTGCTGGTCCGCATGCTAGGGACTCACTCCCTGGGAGAGAGAAAAAGAAATCCTGCTTCTTTGGGGGGTGGGGGAGTATTGTCAGACCTCTTCTAGATACTTGGCCAGGTTCAGCCAGCTCCTCTGCTCTTCCTACAAGTGCCTCTTTCCCTCTGACCTGGACCTGGGAACCTTGGCAGGTATTAACTACGAGCAAAGGGAGTGCTTGCTTTGGAGTTATATTTTCAAGTTAAGACATTAGACTTTGGAACATTTGATTTCCCCCCACACACCTTTTCTACCCCCCGCGCTTCCCCAACCACCACAACTCGTCCCCCTCACCCTCCAACGTTCATTCATTGCCCTGATCAACTTCACAGATTAAATTATTCTACCATAGTCCCTGGTGGGGACTGACTATGGAACATTAACTCTTTCTGGTAATAATGAGAATTCAGGAATGTGAACAAGGGAAGGGATCTAACTAGGCCTAGGGGGCATGTTAGAGGATTTTGAGATGGAAGTAATCTTAGACATAATTGAAGTTCAACCTCCACATTCTACAAATAAGGAAATCAAGGCTCAGAACGTTTCAGAGAATTGTCCAATGTCCAATATTGTCAGCGACGCCAGGATTTGAACCCCTTACAGTATTGTGGATTCCTTGAGAGATCATGGATTCCAGACTGGAATGGATATATCTAGTCTAACGTGTTCAACTTTCCATTATGTTGTGTTCAAAGACTCTCCACTGTGGGCTCTTCAGGGGGTGGAACAGCTAGGGAAATGACATGCCCTATTGTACATTATAAATTGTTGTATATATAAATTGATGGCCTCAGTTGGAACTGTCAACTGATCCAACCATTTTGAAGAGCAATCTAGTATTACATCCAAAGAGTTATAATACTGTGTATACCTTTTTAACTCAGCATTACCACTATTAGGTTTATTTCCTAAGGTGATCAGGGAAAAAGAAAAGAGTCTATATGTTCCAAAATATTAATAGCAGTTCCCTTTTTTGGTGGTAAAGAACTGGAAATTGAAAGGGATGTCCATCAATTGAGGAATGGCACAACAAGTTGTAGCATATGATTGTGAGGAAATATTACTCCACTCTAAGAAATGATGAGAAAGTTAATTTAAAAAAGACATGGAAAGACCTACATGAAATTATGAAGAGTAAAATAGGCAGAACCAAGAGAACATTATAGTCAGCAACAGAAATATTGTTTGAAGAATGACTTGCTTATGTCTATCTATAAAGAAAGAACCAAAGACATAGTATGTATACACACACTACACACACACACACACACACACACACACACACACACACACACACATATATATAGTCAAACAATGCCTTTTATTGTATGGGGAGGGGAAGCAGGAACAGAGATGCCTAGAAACTTTAATATACCAAACAAACAAATTAATTAATTAATTTTAAAAAAGAATTGATGGTCTCCAGTCCTAGGGAAAGAAGAAGGCAGAGGCTGACAGTAAGGTTTCAAGGGAAAAAATTAGAACAATACAAACCTCCATGCTGCATCCTGTAATTTTTTTTCTAAACCCTTACCTTCCATCCTGGAGTCAATACTGTGTATTGGTTCCAAGGCAGAAGAGTGGTAAGGACTAGACAATGGAGGTTAAGTGACTTGCCCAGGGTCACACAGCTGGGAAGCGTCTGAGGCTGGATTTGAACCTAGAACCTCCCATCTCTAGGCCTGGCTCTCAATCCACTGAGCTGCTCAGCTGCCCCCCATCCTGTAATTTTTTTTTTTTAAAGTATTCACTCTAGAATCAGAAGTCCTCAGTTTGAATCCTGACATATAACTTACTGGTTATATTTTTCTGGGCAAGTCTGAGACTCAGTTTCTTCTGCTATAAAATAGGGATAATAGTGATTGGGTGAAGAAAGCCTTGTCAAACCAGAAAGCATAATAACAATGCAAACCACTATTACGACTCTCTATGTATTCAAGTGAGGACCTTCCAGCAGCATCTCCAAAGATTCCAGGTTCACATCTTCTCATTAACTTCCATACTGCCCATGGGAATGAAGGAAGACATTCCAGACATTTTATTCATCCTCCTTTCTCACCTTCCTTTGGACACTCCCCTACCCAACTCTCTAATTGTTGGAAATGACTCAAAATCCCTACTGACCACTTAGCTGATTATTACTACCACCATCCTCCTCCATCTACCACCCTTAAATACCAACCCAGGAGATTTCAAATCAAGTGAGGAAGATGGCTGGAGAGCTGAGCTGGAACAGAAATGGTCAGAGATGAAATGAAGTGTAGAGGTCATTTGGTCAGTGGGAAGAATGCTAGGATCAGAAGACCTAGGTTTGAATCTCTGTTCTGCTATTTAGAAGCTATTTGACCTTGGGCAAATTATTTACCCTCTCAAGGCTGGAGTCACATTATCTGTCAAATGAGTGGGTTAGACGGAATAACTTCTAGGGTCCCTTCCAACTCTACAACTATGATTCCATCATCCTAGGAAACTGAGGCACAGAGAGGGGGAAAAATTACCTAAAGATAAACAGCAGCTTTATACCTGAGGCTGTACTAAGTCAGGTCTCCTGATTCTTAGGTGAATATTCTTACTTTTATGCCAGACTCACTTAAATAAGTTATCATTCACCAACTTTGACTCTCTGTGCCTCATATCAGCTGAGTATTAAAAACTCAAAATAAGGTTTGTAGAGGTTCTCCTCTGTGTAAGTCATAGAGAACGTCACATTGGAAGGGCTGGGGTCATGTTTCGAGTTGCATTAATTATCCACTAAGGTATTAACTCTCCGGTCCATAACAACAGCAATGATAATAATAATAACTTACATTTATAGCATTTTGAGATTTTCAAAGGTATGACAGTATCTTCCAGCTCTCTAGTCCATATTAACAACAACGATAATAATAACAACTTACATGTTTAATTTTTTACCACTTTCAAACTTTTTCCCAAACAATATCTGATTTTCTCTTACGATTTGCTTAGACAGTAGAGGGCACGAGTATTGTTTTCTCTATTTTACATATAAAGAAACTGAGTACTAGAGAGAGAAAATGATTGTCCATGGTCTCCAAAGTAGTAAGTGGTAGAACCAGGATCGAAACCCAGGTCGTGAATCCATTGTCCTTCCACTCTAATGTGCCACGCCCTTAGGATTTAAGGTCAAACCAAATTAAGTAGTCTCACTGAGTATCTACTGTGTGTTCTTCATTCTATGAGGCTATATTGTGTAGACGAATAAAAAGTAGTAAAATAGACCCTGCCCTCAGGGAGTTTGCAGTCTAGTGAAGAAGGTAAGAAATTCACATTGAAACAGACAGTTCAGTGTTAAGTTTTGGGGTATGTTCTCTAAATGCAGAAGGAATTTGAGCCATACATAGCAAGCTGGTCTTTTCCATGGTGCTGACATGTTTTTGTGTTATAAAATAGGAGAGAAGAGGAAGAGTCACATTGTTAAGGTCTCAATCAAGTCAAAAAATGTTTTGTTCTTTCTTTAGACTTTCATAAGAACCTGTCATCTCCACACGACATTCTTCCAAAGGTGACACGAATAGTTCTACCTGATGCTAATTCTATGGTGTCATAAAACATTACTGTCATTGCCTGCCTGGGTGGGGAGAGGGCAGGATATCCCTGGATGTCAGTGGCAAGATCTAACTATGTATTGAGCTATGGAGGAAACCTAGTTGTTAGGGAGAAAGCCCTCAGATAAACACTATTCTCACATTAAGCCTCTAAATGGGGGCAAAACATGTTTTTTGACCACATACATCTGCTAGGATTTTGCTCATCTTTCCTCAAATTCTTTTTAGGGCTTTCAGTCCTTCTAGGATGGTAACAAGGTACATTTATGGCCATGTTACAGTTGGAAAAACTGATAACCTAGGAGGAGGAATTAGCGCCACAACCAAGGTCACATGCCAAGTTGATGGAGTCCAGATGGTTATCCAATAAAGTGTGTTAGCTTGTAAGCTTATTGAGGCTCTCCTATGGCATAATAGGACTTAGATTTAAAGGTGACTAGGTGACCTAGTAGATAGAACCCTGGACCTATGAAGCTGTTGTTTAGTGGTTTTTCAGGCATATCAGACTCTTTGGGACACCATTTAGGGTTTTCTTGGCAAAGATACTGGAGTAGTTTAGCATTAAGTGACTTGTCCAGGGCCTCAGAGTCAGTAAGAATCTGAGGCTGGATTTGAACTTGGGAAGAAGAGTCTTCCTGACTCTAAGCCTGACTCTTGAAACTCTATTCACTGTGCTACCCCTACCTGTCCAAAGAACCAAGGAAGATCTGGGTTCAAATCTGGATTTATAAATTTATTAGCTATGTGTCCCTGGATAAGTCACTTAACATCTGTCTCAGTTTCCTCATCTGTAAAATAGGGATAATAATATCACTGCCCTCCACAGTTGTCTTGAGGATCAAATGAGATAACAATTTGTAAAGGGCTTTGCAAACTTTAAAGCAATATATAGAGGGATGCTATTATTATCATTATTAGTTACTACTAGAATCTTAGAGATCAAGCATTTGATATGACAGATGAGAAAACTGAAGCCCAGAGGAAGTAACTCAGAGAAGAGTCAGAGGAGCAGTAAGTAAAAGAGGGCCTTGCCCCCCCACCCCAATTTTTTTAAACTCTTATTTTTTGTCTTTGTAACAACTTTCAGGCAGAAGGGCAAGGCAAACAAAGTTAAGTGACTTGTCCAGGGCCATGCGGCTGGGAAGTATCTGAGGCCATATTTGGACCCAAGTCCTCCTGATTCCAGGTCTGGCCCTCTGTCTACTGAACTCTGTCCCTCTCCCTGAAAAGTGAAGACAAACAAGCAAACAAACAAACCAGTTTCTTTGATTCCAGATGGTCCTTTCAGTTGCTCATAGCGGGCAGTAGCATTTACCCATTATAGCACTCTGGTGAGGCAGGCCATTTAAGGACTATTATCTCCATTTGAAAAAGACAAGGGAATAAATAAAGAAGTTCTAGAGGGAAGAAACAACTGAAGGTTGAGGAATTAAATTCAGGTCCCTTGATTCCAAGTCACATGTTCTTGCCATTTAATCATAGTAGCCATTAACCGTGTTTTCTTTTACAACATGACTAATATGGAAATGTTTTGCCTGACTGCACATGTATGACCTATATCAAATTGTTTGCCTTCTCTATGAGGGTAGAAGGGCAAGAGAGAGGGGTAGAATCTGGAACTCACAAAATTTTATAAAAGTATGTGAAAAGGGGGCAGCTGGGTAGCTTAGTGGAGTGAGAGTCAGGCCTAGAGACAGGAGGTCTTAGGTTCAAACCCGGCCTCAGCCACTTCTCAGCTGTGTGACCCTGGGCAAGTCACTTGACCCTAATTGCCCACCCTTACCAATCTTCCACCTATGAGACAATACACTGAAGTTAAGGGTTAAAAAAAAGTATGTGAAAAGTTATTTTATATATGGAATTAGAAGAAAATATAATATTTTAAAAATAGTAGCCAGTAGACTAATTCTTCAACTCTACACATTGTTGGATCATTCACTTCATGCCTGTGTTCACGGTTCTTTCTGTAAGGCTGGGTCTGTGTGACATTCAAATGATTGGTCAATTTGGTTGAATTAGTTTAAAAAAGAAAAAAGCCAATCGTCTAACTTACTGAAATCAAATATCTTCTACCATAGTAAAAGATGGTGCAGTGGATAAGAGCCCTAGGCCAGGAATCAGGAAGACTTCTGTTGAGATCTGGCCTCAGATACTTACTGATTTGATGACCTTGGGCAAGTCACTTAATCTGCCTCAGTTTCCTCATCTGGAAAATGGAGTTAATAATAGCACTTAACCTCTCAGTGTTGTTATGAGGTTCAAATGTGGTAATAATTATAAAATATTTATCACAGTGCCTGGCCTATATAGAAATGTTAGCTATTATTATAGTAACTTGGTGATTCATTGATTTTTTTTCCACTTTCCTATCAGTTGTGCAGGTGTTATGTTTGTCATAATACAGTTGTACTGTTTACAATCATAGATTAAGAGCCAGAAAGTACCTTAGTGGACAATTAATTCAATCCTCTCATTTTATATATGAAGAACTAAGGTCCAAGAAGTTTGAATATCTTGTTGGAGGATGGAAAGATGAAAATGGAATCATCCCAAGCCTCAAGGAGCTTAAATTCTATGGGGTAAGAGGAGGTCAGCAAGAGAGAGGCAACATTTGAACCCAGGTCCTCTGATTTCAGAACATCTTCTCTTTCTGCCATCCTGTGTTGTCCCAGAGTAAGCAACTGTACTGGCATTCTGAAGCTAGCATGCTAACTTTTGTAGCCTGGGGCATGTCCTTATCCTCTCCAAGACTTAACTTCCTGTCCTATGAAATGAGGGAATTGGACTAGATGATCTCTGACTTTGGGGTTTTAGTTTTCTATGGCCTATCATTTCAATAACTGAGGTTGCTGCCATTCCTTGGAGGTCCTCACTCACAGGACTTCATGCCAGGGAACTGTCCCTGAAGCTATTTGCCCTCCCCCAAATTTTGGTCACAGCCATGTTTCCCATATACCACTGAGGAATATAGTGCAGTGAAAAGAGCCATTATCCCTGGAATAAAGGGGACTGAGTTCAGGTCTCATCTCTGATGCTTATTGCTTATTATGACCAAAATGAGGAGGAGGTTGGATCTTATGGGCTTCTTCTTCTTCTTTTTTAACCCTTACCTTCCATCTTAGAATCAATAGTGTGCATTGAATCCAAGGCTGAAGAGTAGCAAGGACTAAGCAATGGGGGTTAAGTGACTTGCCCAGGGTCACACAGCTAGGAAGTGTCTCAGGTCAAATTCGAACCCAGGACCTCCTGGCTCTAGGTCTGGCTCTCAATCCACTAAGCCACCTAGCTGCCCACCATGAAGGGCTTCTTGTAGTTATAGATTTATAATTCTAGAGAAGTTAACCTTATCTCTTTTTATTAAATGCTTATTTTTCTAACAATTCTAAGACAGAAGAGCAAGGGCTAGGCAAATGGACTTAAGTGGCTTGAAAAGGGTCATATAGCTTGGAAGTTTCTGAGGCCAAATTTAAACCCAGGTACTCTCAACTCCAGGCCTGGTGCTCTATGTCCATGTGCTGCCTAGCTGCCCCTAACCTTATCTCTTAAGGGCCCAAAGGGACAAATAGTTACTCTGTTGTTCTAATCTGTGCTAATGGGACAGGATTTATGGATTGTATTAAGGGAACAAGAATCACAAGAACAAGAACGATAATAATAAACCTTTTAAAGTGCATATCATTTGAAGCTTACACTATATTTTCACATCTTCAAAATAAGCCTATGAGGTAAGAGAATTTTCCTTCCCATTATGTATCTGAGGAAACTAAGACTCAGAAAAATATAGTGTTACCCCAGTTCACATGACTATTGAGTGCCCAGTTTTCTGACTCCTCATCTAATGTTTATGTACTTGTGTTTTTAAGCTGCTCAAGGTAATATATATATATATATACATATCTATCTATATCTATCTATCTCTCTATATATATTTAATTGGGCCTTACAGGACATATCTGCCTTTGTTGTTTAACCTCTTATTATTTGGTGGTTTTTCAGTTATCAAACTCCTTTTGATCCCATTTGGGGTTTTCTTGTGTTTTGCTATTTTCTTCTCTGGCTCTTTTTACAGATGAGGAAACTGAGGCAAACAGGGTTAAGTGACTTGCCCAGGGTCATCCAGCTAGTAAGTGACTGAGACCAGATTTGAACTCAGAAAGATGATTCTTTCTGACTCTAGGCTTGGCACTCTATCTACTATACCACCTAGATTCATTCAACTATTAGTGTCTCTGCTATGGGAATAAGCCTTTCCTGATCCTTCCAGTTATTAGTGCTCTTACCATTGATTGACCCATCACCTAGGCTCCAATAGAAATTAAGCTCCTTGTGGCTTGACATAATTCCATTTTCATCTTTCCATTGTTATCCCAGAACTCGGCACTTTGCCTAGAAGTTGTTGTTGTTGTTGGGAACTGTAATTTCCTTTATTTATTTATTTGTTTGTTTAATTAATTTAGAATCTTTTCCCATGTTTACATGATTCATATTCTTTCCCTCCCCTCCTTCGTCCCCCCCCCCGTAGCCAATGAGCAATTCCACTGGGTTTTACATGTGTCATTGATCAAGACCTATTTCCATATCATTAATATTTGCAATAGAGTGATAGCTTAAGAGTCTACATTCCCAATCATATCCCCATTGAGCCATGGAATCAATCAAATGTGTTTCTTCTGCATTTCTGCTCCCACAGTTCTTTCTTTGGATGTAGATAGCGTTCTTTCTCATAAGGGACCTGTAATTTCATTGATGTTGGGATCTTTTGGTGAGGAGACACTTTCTGCCAATACAAATCCACCACTGTTGTGCAATTTAGAGTATTACAAAGTATGCAGTGTTGAGGGGACCCAGGGTCACATCCCTAGTGTATGTCAGAGGTGAGAACCCAGGCCTTCCAGACGGTGAGTCCAGTTCCTTTATCCTCTGACTAAACTAAAAGAAATAAACTGGCATTGGTGGTAGGAGGTGCATCACTCCTGCTGTTCTGTGAAGGATTCTTGTCTTGCCCTGGGTTAGATTAACAAGATGGAAGATAAGGTGAGGGAGCCTAGAAAAGAGGAGGAAGCTTACTGGCTTCATCAATAGCCCTTTGGGGTTTACAAAAGGCTTTCTTTCCTCACTGCCTGCATGTGATACCAGTAGGGCAGGTTTTCATATCCCTAATATACAGATGAGATAACTGAGGCTTAGAGAGTTGAAGAAGTGGCTTGCCCCAGTTCCTCTGGTCAATAAGCAACAGAGCAAGGACTTAAGTCCAGCTCCCCTGACACTAGTTCCAGGAAACCTACTATACCACACGGTCTGCCTCCCATCTAGTAAGGCTTGGAAGAATCTTTCCAAAGGACCCTTTTTATTGCCTTCCTGTTTATGGCTGAGAAGTAAACAGTTGTGGAGTCAAGTTGTCTCCTTCTGCAGCTTGTGGGATGTGGTCTGAGATCCTGAAACGATATTCCTTTGCTGTTTGGCAGCGGAAAACAGCAGCCCAAATCAACTCAGCTTTGGGAATCATCTTTAGAATTATAAGAGGACCCCAGTTCTTTTTATCCTCCTTAGTTGTGTCAACCTTTTCCCTTCCTCTCATCTTCCCTTAAGTACCTGCTATGTGCAACAGAGTCTCCTGCCAGTCCCAGAGTTTTGTGCCAGGGATTTGTTCTCCCTTTCTGCGCTCTGCTTCTCAATTCCTTCTCCTCGAAGAAAACCAGGATGAGCCTACTGAAGACACCTAACGGGCTCTTCATTTCTGCAGAGACCATTCCCAGTCCCATATATGTGCATATGCCTCCATGGATGTGTGTATATGTATGCATATCTATAGGTATGTACATTTGTTGTTGTTCACTCGTATCGGTCTGGTCTGACTTTTTATGAGCCCATTTGAGGGTTTCTTGACGAAGATACTGGAGGGGGTCATCATTTCTTTCTCCGATTGATTTTACAGCTGAGGAAATGGAGGCAAACAGGGTTAAGTGATTATTAAGCATTGGAGGCAAACGGGGTTATGTGATTAAGTGGCAAGTCACTTAACCTTGTTTACCTCAGTTTCCTTGGCAAACCACTCCAGTATCTTTACCAAGAAAACCTCAAAAGGGATGACAAAGAGCTGAACATGACGGAAAAATGAGTAAACGGCAATGAAAATGTGTCTGTGAATCTACATATATGTTTATATCTACATCACTATATAAATGTGCATATATAAATATGGATGTATATACAGATTTATTAAAATCTACAATATGTATTTGTGTATATATACACATGGCATGTGTGCATTTATAAAAATTTGCAATATGTATTTGTGTATATACACATGTATTAACATCTACAACATGTATTTGTGTATATGTACACATCTACGTGTACACACATTTCTACAAATCCACATGCATTTGTGTACATATACACATTGCGCAAGTATACGTGTATATATGCATACAAATAAGTATCCAAGATTTAAAATAGGAACATACCTTTGAAAATGAGTCTAATCCTTGCTATTAAAGAGGAGCAAACTGAGGCCCAGTGGGAGAAAGAGCCTTGCCCAATATCACACGTGTAGCGTGCTAAGAGAAAGTCATTTTCTTTGGAAGTGTGGCTTACTTTCTAAGTGGCTTGCTCTAAATTTTTTTTTTCAATCTCATTCTCAGTGGCCAATGTTTTTTTTTTTTTTTTCATGACTGACTCCATGTCTGAATGTGTTGCTTTTAATGCCCCCATCCAAGGCCTCTATTACCCCTTGGTCCTTGCACCAGCCCAGCCTCCTGCCTACCATGGATTGAATCCTCTGGTTCAGAGCTGTGACGCATTTGTTGCTAATGGATGCTTCTGGTGCCTGAAGGTGAAGTATTCAGACTAAGATGATAAACATGATGTAGTGGCAGTAAACTCCAGGGAAACTGATACATTGGAATTATGAAGAGAAATTTAATTGGGTGGCACCAGTTGAAGGGAAGGAAATACAGAGGCCCAGAGAGAAAAAAGTAGAAGACAGAGAAAAGGGGGAGGTGTTAGAAATAGAGAAGAGGACGGGAAGTGAGCAAAACAGAGCGAGTGGTAGACATGGAGAAAGAGGCAAATAGAGTCTGAGATGGGTCAGGGATATGGCAAATGCCCTATTGGCCTGGAAGAATTTCCTCACTTCTGCTCTGGGCATGTGTCTGCCTCAGATAGCCCTTTACCACTATAAAGCTCCGTATATCCATGATCACATTTATTAAGCCTAACAACACCATCATGATGAAAGCAGAATAATTTATTTTATACTAATTTTGACCGTGAGGATACCTAAATTCAGAGGAACTATGACATGTCAAAAGGCACATAGCTTATGCCCAAACTGGACTTGAATTGAGGTCCTCTGACTCATTTGTTTCTCTTTCCACCATCCTATGCTGCTCCTTTCAACATAAATCCCCAGAGGGCATGGGATGTGTTTATTCGTTCTTTTTGTACAGTGCATAGCGTAGTATTATTTGAGAAATACTCCATAATAGTTTGCTGTTACTGCTGCTGCTGATACAAATCATCTCCAACATCTGTAGAACATTTTGAATGTCTCCAAGGATCTGAAATTTCAAACAGACTCTGTTATATCTATTTTATGTTCACAAGAGCTTCAGGACGTAGGTAGTGGTATTATTCTCCCATTTTACAGATAAGAAAAATCAGACTATTGAAAGGAGCTAAATCAGGAGCTGAGGCTTGTGGCTCCCAGCCTTTGTTCTCCCCAAAAC
The DNA here is from genome assembly GCF_016433145.1 of Gracilinanus agilis. NCBI lineage: Eukaryota > Metazoa > Chordata > Mammalia > Didelphimorphia > Didelphidae > Gracilinanus > Gracilinanus agilis. Next base: position 297,909,072 of record NC_058131.1, on the reverse strand, counting down.
ATGACAGGGCAGTATACCCAGAAGTTGGCAGCAGTGACCAGGATGATGGCATGCAATATCGATGATGAACTGAGGGTGCTTCATTGCCGAGGGATGTCTAAAGTGACTTGGTTTGCAAGAGAAATCTTACAGCCTTCCTTGAGTTGTTCTCTCCCTGGTGTGCAGCCCGGAGGGTAGAGAATCAAGGCTCTCACACCCACACTTTTAACAACCTACACAGGCGGGCTGTTAGCTCCTTGCGGCTCAGTCACAGTCAAGGTCAGGGCCTTTGCTCACAATCTCAGCTTCTCTCTTAAGCCTCAGGTGTTCTTGCTCCTGCTACCTCCCTCCTGAGGTTAATGACTAAGCTGGCCACCTGGAAGCCGAGTACAGAAATGGGGAGCAAGGTCAATCGCAGGGCTCTCCTCCAGCTCCAGGCCTTCCTTCCTTGGCTGGAATTCACCCACCCTATCCACTCTGATGAGAATTTCTCTGAATGTCTCTGCTCTGGGCTGGGAGCTTACCCTGGGACCTACTCAGATGAACACATCTCAGAAGTACGGATGGGCAGGTTTTATCTCCAGACCCACCCTGCTGTGACAGACTCCCCACAGCCTCTCAGAGGTGAGAACAGGTTCATAGGGTCCAGGGAGGGAGAGGGAGGCTCTCTACCAACTATCCCGGGGTGGCTGCCTCTGGGAATTGCGGGGAGAGTGGGGGGAACAATCCAGAAACGAAGCAGGGAAATATTTGGGAGTGGAGGATATCGGTTTCTACTTCTTTCTCTCACCTTCCCCCCGGGACACTGGTTTTGGGGGGAGGAATTTGTTTCTGGCTGTTTCCTTTTTCTGTATTACAAATTGACCCCCTGACATGGGTAAGAGTAAAGAAGTAAGTGACTTATCTGAGTTCACAAGGAACCTACTATACCTCTGGGGGCTGCAGATTAGGGATAAGAATTTATTAAAATGTCATTTTCCCCATCTCTCCACCTCCATCTAAATCCCAAACATTTCTTTTTTTTTCTTTTTTGGCAGTTCATGTTTGAGGATGGCGTGATTCTATTGAAGAAAATGCCATTCAAAAGAAATCTTTTTTTGAGGCATGGAGGGAAAGTAGGGAAGCCATATTTTTTTTTTTTTTTAAGGAAGGAAAATGGGAAATTGGCCTGAATACATGTTGAGTCCCTGCTTCCAAGCAGTTCCTAAATTCTGGCAAATGCTCAATGAGCTCGTTGTAATTTCCTTGGCTGGGTTATCTCCGTTGTCCTAAACTTTAAACCTGAATCATTCATCGAGGGCCCTTCTGTAAGACCGTCCTGTTAAAGAGCTCTAGGAAAGAAAACATTTGCTGTGTTATTGTAAGTAAATATGAATGAGTCCCACATTTGTTTGGAAAGGATAAAGATCTTTGGGTGGTAGTGAAGTCGAGTCATTCAATCGTAGGGTAGAAGGGGAATCGAAAGGGCAACATTAACTTTTGCCGTCTCCCCCAGACAGCTCAGAGCAGAAGGTGGGGGACTGTGTGATATCTAAGTAACTCAAAACCTGGGCATAATTTTTCTTTAGAAGTTTCCTAACTTGTATGGTTTTTGTAGGGGGTTGGGAAGAGCTTCCAAATCGCAACTTTGCTTTGCTTAAGAGGGAAGCTTCAAAGATATAAGGAAACAGAATAGTAGGGCAAGAGAGGAAAATAATCATACCCCTGTATTATTTTCAACTGAATTCTTTTTTTTCCTATGAGAATAACAACCTTCTACTAACGATCCCTGCTCTGTACAACACTCCCCTCACGTCCTCCATCTGATCCTTACCTTGGAAGTCAAGGCCTTCCTGCCTTTCTATATCTCCTCTACTTCACCAGGAGTCTGTGGTAGTTAAGTCAATTTTCTTCCAGTGGAATTGAAGTTTCAGCTCAGGCCTGATGTCACGATGCCTGCAGCAATGAAGGCTGAGACCTACATGGTAAGTGAGAGACCAGCTTTTGGGAAGCGGCTCTTTTAACATCATGAGCCTCCAGGAATCTAACACTCAGAATATTCTGCAAAGGTGGCACTCTTCTAGGAAACTGAATGACAGTTCCTGTTTTCTCATTCCAAAAAAACAAAAACAAAAAACCCCACCACCATTTTTCTTTCCTTGGTTAGTCATTCTGTAGATTCCCCTGATCTGTTGTTTTATGGATCAGAAAACGTAGTTCACCAAATGCCTCAAACCAGACTAAAGATTGCTATCATCTTTTCTGTTCTGTCGGTTATAATGTTTATTCTTAAAGTCTCCTTTCCAACTAGAAAAAGAATCTATCCAAAGTGCCTTTTCAAAAATTGTTCTCCTTTCTTCCTCCCTATTGTAGTGATGATATTAATAATAGAATAATTAATAATCAAAACAGTAATTCTCACTTGGATAGTATTTCACAGTTTACACAGAGCTGTGTGGATGCCATTCCATCATTTATACTCTTTTGTCCAGAATTCTCTCTTTTCGTTATTAAGTGCAATGTTCTGCTGACTACTCTTGTCCTCCAGATTCTAGACACTCAGCCAGGAAAGACTTTGTTTGATTCCTGCCTTATAAAAGATCATTAGATTGACTTTCCTTTCCCCTTTCACTAAGATCCTAGGGAAGGGACTTTAGAAGTCAGATAGTCAAATGCCTTCCATTTTATAATCAACCAACAAGGTAATTTTTTGGCATGGAAAATAGGGGCATAAGGCAGCTGGATGGACCAAAAAAGGCTACTTGGTGGGGGAAGTATTTGAGTCAATCTTTAAAGAAAATCAGGGATTCCAAAATGCAGAGGTAAGAAAGTTGTGCATTAGTGAACTAAGGTCTAGAGCAAGGCAGTGGCTTGCCCAAGCCCTCATAGGTAGTCAGTGGCAAGTTAATTCTGCATGAATTCTAAAAATATATGCTGATGCACAGACTTGTTCACACCCATGTTGTTGGTAAGAATTAGGTTCCTACAAATTTCCCTTGGCTCCCGGCTGGCAGAAGGGAAGGGGAAGCTACCAAAGTTTTCTCCTCTCCCCTTGAAGTTTAGATATGAATAGTAAAGGCGATCCTGAACTAGATCCAGAGCTTGATGACTCCAGCCCAGACTCCTGTGGTTTTTAGCACTTGAGTTTCCATTAAAATTTACAAAACACCCCTGTTTTGCTGGCTGATTTATGGTGGTATTAGGTAAAACTGCACACGGTGTATAAAATATGGTGTTTCTCTACTTGTAGCCTGATCTAACATGTTATCGGTGATTGCAAGTGCATTTTATAACCCTAGCTGCCAAATCGAAATAAAGGTGATTCGAACATCAATCTCCAGGATAAAATCAGGGCACTTTCTACTGTGGTTTGACCTTCTCGATGCCTTTGGATAGTCCGACTTGTCTAAGTCCTTCCAACAATTACCAAGGGACAGTTAGAAAAGGCAGCTTTAATGGCCGGGGTTGGGATTACCAGCTGTATCAAAAGACTTAAACACTTACCCCTGAGACTTCTGCTCTGAGTCTATGGAGGAGGGGGGGAAAATCTGCCAAGACTTTCAGTCGAATTCAAGAAACAAAAGGCCATGGTGGGGAGTGTTCAGCTGGTTTATTTGTGCTCTTGACAGTCTGTACCCCTGAACTCTTCAGTGTCATTAGCAGATATAAAAAGCCATAAATAAAGGGGGGAGGAGGCCACAGATAACTGGGCCTCAGATACAGTTGGCTACTGCTGGGGTTGTTTTCTCCTTATTTATAGCCATAGAAGCCCCATTCACTGTGGGATATGTAAATGTAGATTTTGACCATAATAAAAGCCGGCGAAAGTGAACTCCATTTACATTTTTTAGCTGCCATATTTTCACTTAAACCCCATAACAGGTCTGTACCCCTTATTATCGTTTAGTAGACAACGTCTGAGAAACTTCCTAGCAGAAGTCAGGACTGTTTCCTCCAAGGGAATTTGGAGCATGATAGCTTCTGACCAGAGGAGAGGATTCTGGACCCAAGGGTACAGGAAAGACTATAATTCCTGAAAGAAGACTTTGAATAGCTTCAATGAATCGTTGGATTTCGGAATGAGAAGCAACCCAGTCCCACTCCTCATATTATGTTTTCAAAACTGGAAGAAACTATTTTGCCTAGCTGAGATGTTACCTAGAATAAATATTAGATCCATCAACCATGAGAAACACAAAGAAATTTGGAGAGAATTTTATGAAAGAGAATTAAATTTAAAAAAAAAATTAAAAGACTAGAGTATACCCTAATTATGACCAAGAGGAAAAGTGCCTGAGAATGACTAGATAGTGAATCTTGATGGATGCCTAGAGGAAGTGACTGAAATATATTCATTGAACCTAAATCATTTAAATAAAGTTGAGTTCGTTATATAAATGTTTAGTGGCAAATTTTTAATAAAGATTTACTTGATAAAAGTTTAAGTATTATAATTTAAATGTCTGGGCCAGTTGTCTGACTTTCTTCAAGACCTCTCCTAAAATGAATATTTCATCTTCTTTCGGTTCTGTTCTGCCACCGTCACAGTAAAAACTCAAGCCTGTACTTCAAATAACAAAACATTTTTTATAAAGACCCTTTAAGATATGCTAATGGCTATAGGATGATTATTAAGATAAATACCATGTGAAGGAAGCAAGTTAATTATAATATATATAATCAGTCACTGGTCAGCCTAGAAGTTATAATTTATTGTTCCCTAATTTACATTTGCTATCAAAGATATTTAATTTAAAGGAATTATAAAATAGCATGATTTGAGTGGTTATAGAGATGATCCACATTTAGCTAACTTCAAAACTGTTTTTTCAACCTTGTCTGCAGCAATTACATACAATTTTGGGAAATAACATACTCGTGCTCAACAGCAACTTGTAATTGTTGATTCAAAATTGGGAAAGCCGTTTTTGTAAGAAAAAGTATCGCAATTTTCTATTGAAGGTATTCATTTATGAATGCTAGGCAAATGTGTTAAAGGAGTGGAGAGCTAAATAGCGGAAGTACACAATTTGTAGTTTTGAGTTTGTTTTTGGTTTGAGCTTAACAAAAAGGGGAAAAAAAGCCAACCTTTTAGTTAGTGATAAATTCTAGTTTTTGTTTGTATTTTTGCTTATAAACGATCTGCCTATTATTATCGGAGACCAGATATCAATTCTTTACTGGACAGCCCTAAAAGCCGGGCACCTTTTCCGGGTTGGTTACATATAACCAAAACGTAGGTTAAACATAACTGCTGCCGCTTCTTTTATTTTTTAAATGAAGGCGATTCTCCTTTTTCTTTTCCAGAAAAACTTGTTTGTGAAGTTGGGGTTCACCTTTGGGCCACCTTATGCCGAAGTCGCTGGCCTGGATTTCATTCATTGTTCTTGCTCCGAGCTGGACTCTAAGCTTGCTCCAACCGGCAGGAGACACTTTCTCATATCCCTTTGTCCCCGAATTAATGTTCTGTGATGAATAGGGGCCCCTCGGCTCAATGAGTGAGAGAAGAGAGAGAACCCGCCTTCAGCACTGTTACCTCCCAGGAATCCTCTTTTTAATAACCTCAGCCACACTTTGGTTTTCAGGGGACTTGTCTGAAATGTATCAAGAGGCGAGCTGACTCCCTCTCATACGTGGGCAATCTGACCCCCACAGATAAAGAGAAAGCTGGTAAAAGGATGATTACTGCAGAATAGCAATTTCAAGTTAACTGCATCTTATGAATGATAATTCTTCAGCAGCTCAGACATCACACCGGAGCTAAAGCACAGAGATCTGAAAGCTTTATTCCTTCTTCTCATTTTTTTTCCATGGGGTTGGAAAGGCTCTTAGGACCATATCTTTTGAGTTAGGAGATGATTTAGATAGAGCGCATCTAATTCATCCCTTCCTCCCCCCCCCCTTGCTCCCCTAATTTTGAAGATAAGGAAACTGTGGTTTAGAGAAGTTAAGCCAAAATTGGACCAGATAGAGACCCTCTCGGTTGTCGGGATCCAGTGTTTTGCCAAATTACACCACTTATCTCCTTCATAACTTTGGGAGTTCTTAAGTATTACAGATGAATGGGCTGAGGTGAAGATGCTGCAGCTATTTTGAGGGATTTACTAAGTCCATGGACAGTGATTTTCATAGACTGGAAAGATGGGCTATTGTAGTATGGAAGGCATTGAAATAGATTTTAGTAGACCTGGCCTCTTGTCCAGTTTAGTGTAACTTTGCAACCCTATGGTAATGGATAGAGTGCCTGGCCTATAGTCTCAAGGGCCTGGGTTCAAATCTAGCCTCAGACACTTCCTAATTATGTGACCCTAGGCAAGCCACTTGACCCCCATTGCCTAACCCTTACTGCTCTTCTGCCTCGGAAATAATGCACAGTATTGGTTCTAAAACAGGAGGGAAGGGTTTAAAAATAAAATAACTACAAAATTTTAGGTAAGCAAATCTCTAGGTTTTGGTATCCTTATTTGTAAAAAAATGAGAACACTGGGTTAAGCATGCTCCAAGGTTCTTTCCTAGCTTTTATATTTTGTAAAAGAGAGATTTTGTTTTAGGACAGAATTAAGTTTGTTCCCTTCCCCACCCTTTGCCTTTGCATCCCCTAATCCTCTATACAGTGTTCTATACTTAGCAGATTCTTAAAAATTTTGTAATAAATTTTTGTTATATTGAATTGAGTGAGCTGTGAGTGGGGGAAGCATATCCCAGAGGTAGAGGGGAAAAGGGAAAAAGGAGCCCCTTAGTCTATCTGGGCCTCAGTTTCCTCATTTGTTAAAAATTAAGGAGCTAGATGATCCCTAAGTTCCCTTCCAGCTCTAAATTTGTGTCTTCCAATCTATGTTTTATTTCAAATTAAATTAAATGAAGATTGGTTGCTTCTTTTTTTTCAATTGGAGGTTTCCATCAGCAGAAGTTATGTCCTTTGAAGATAGGAAAACACAAAGTGGTATCTTCACCTACAGAGAGCTGGCCACTCTTTCTGAGCCCATACAAAGGGAGAGTGGGGTTCAGAGAAAGAACACTGGTCCTCAAATCAGAAAACCTTGGGATCTAATGTGGCATTTGACAGTTAATCACCTGAGTGCTTTCAAACAAGTCACTTAGCCTTCTTTGGCTTCAGGTTCCTCACCTATAAAATCACTGGATGGGACAAGATGGTTTGTGAGGTCCATTTTAGTCCTAGATCTGTGATCTTAAGACACAAAGAAGATATTCATTTTAGGTGTGACCGTGGGCACTACTGGCTGTCCAGAGCTGTGTGGCAGTAGGGAAGGGTGAGAACAATGTCTGACATGAAGCTCCTTCATCTCTAGAAGTAGAAGAGCTTTGCACCCTTCTTTGTAAACTTTGCTAACTTCTATAACTACTAAACCAATCATTTCATTTGATTCTCCTTATACAGATGAAAGAGCTATCTTTCTTTATGCATGGGGTTTAAAGATATCTTGTCACTCCAAAGTCTCTGGACAAAAACCAAAAGCACCAGAAGAATCCTTTTTTTTTTTTTAATTGTCTTTATTTTATTCCAGTAACAAATCTCCACATTAGTTTTCCAAGGTTACATGATTTATGTTATCTCCCTTCCCTCTTCCCTCCCACCTCCTATAGATGACAAGCAATTCCACCAGGTTTTACATGGATCATCACTCAAAATATATTTCCATATTTAAAAAAAAATTACACCAGAAGGCATCCTTGCCAAAGTTCCGCCTCCTCTTTGAAGCCTTCCTTGATGACAACAGTTGAGGCAAAAACCCCCTTTTATGGTTGCTTACCTTATGGATTGGGCTGATAAACTCTTATTTTCTCTTCCCTTTGAGCCTTTCTTCAACATGGTTTTACACGATACTCAATTGCACGAAGAGTGAGAGGCAGCAATTACACTGGAAAAAGACACTCAATTTGGAGTCAGAGGACTCAAGTTCAAGTCCATCCTCTGCCACCTGTTTGTGTGACTCTTGGCAAGTCAATTAACTTCTCATTTTCCTCATCTATAAGATGAACTGTAGCTCCAAATCTATGGTCCTAACTGTTTGATTCATTGAAAACTAATCAATTTCTTGAGAAGCTGCTTCGAAGTGAAGTTTTGGTACAAGAGAAAGAGCATTGGATTCAGAATCAAAAGACTTGGATTTGAATCCTGGTTTTACTGCTTACTAACTATGTAACTTGAACAAGTCATTCAACCTTATCTGGGTCTCAGTTTTCTCATCTATAAAATGAGAGTATCATGACTAAATGAACTCCAGATTCCTTTGTAACTAAATGCTATGACCCTATGAATCTGGGGATAAGTGAACGGATGGGTTCTTTCTCATAGGAGAATAAAGGTGGCTCCCACTGCCAGGTCTCAGGTTATTTCAGTCCCTCTTTAGGGAAAAGAAGAGAACTTTGCAACCAGCTCACTGCTCGATTGATCAGGGATTAATATTTCACAGCTGGATCCCCAGTGTTTTTTTCCCCAGTGTCTGATTCTCATCTTTGGGCCCCATTTCAGCAGGTCTGGATTAATTGAAGTCTAGGGATGAAGTGCATTGAGGAAAGCCACTCCTCTTTGGAGGTCAGACTAGGGCAGTTTAATGTCTAACATGGCCACTGTACCGATCATCTTTTCTGGCTCCTGATTGGGTCAGGGAGGAGAATGTTGACCATGCACTTTTTTTGCTAGCCATGGAACTGCTGAATAGTAGAAACACAGAAAACTGAAGGGAGACAGCATAGCATAGGAGAAGGAGCGAACAGCTATTTCCTGTCAAGTGACTGAAGTGCTAGCTTAGCCACTAACTTGCTATGGGACTTCTCTCTCTCTCTCTGGGCCTCAGTTTCCTCGGTTGTTGAATGGGACTAATAAGCTCCACTCCACTTAGGTTAGATATTTGACAAGGATCACCAGTGCTGGGCGTCTTTCCTTTTAATTTCTCTATACCTAAATTTCCCATTTCCTAAATCCAATATTCTTTTCTCAGTCTTCATCCTTCCTATCCTTCCTTCTGTGTTTTAAGCTGTTAACTATTACCAATTGCTCTATCTACTATGCCTCCTAGCTGTCCATGTGAAATGATCTCCATCCTTCCAGTTCCAGAAACACAGTCCCATTTCTCCTAAATGAATTTTACTGATGCCAGTTGTCACTTCCCCTTTTCGGAAAACAAAACAAAACGAAACAAAAACCAACAAACTTTGTATATTGTTGTTGTTTGCTTGTGTCTTTTTTAACCCATTTGGGGTCAAATATAATACATATTACATATATATTCATGCTTTCATGCTAAATAGTATGAAGCTTTTTAGGTATTATGTAAAGGAAACAAGGTCATTCAGTAAATTTCATTTAATAATGTGGATTTATTATCCTAGAATGGGAGAATTGCAGGAAAGGGGGGAGTTTGGGAGGGAACTAGGTAAGGTGGGCCGGGCAGGGTCTTACCATCAGCACAGACAAGGAAATGGATTGCTAGGCCCATATATGCCATAGTCACTCTAGTTCTGCTGCTGGAAAGCCTGCTGCTTTCTTTGTAAGGTAGTGGGGTTGAGGCCAAGATGTAGAAGATTTGGCATTGTGAGCTAGATGTTTCTTCATATTTGAAAAGGAGGCAGGAGGCAGGAGGTCACTTTGTGATCTTTCTCCTCTTTTAAAAGTTCAGTTTAAAGCAAGAAAAATGGCTCCCCTTTTCCTCCCAGCTGTGGCCCATCATTCAGATACAGCTTGGAGTCGGTTGACTGAAATCTTGTGGGCAGGTTCCAAAGAAGCAACATCGCATTAGCCGTGGAGTCAGGCTGGGCCTGAAATAACAGTGATTATTATTCTTAAGGCTAACCCATCCTGATTAGAATAAGCAAATCTAAAAACATTGCTCTTCTAAGGGGTCCTCTCTCTTTAACCTACATTCCTATTGAGGCCAGCTTTTTGGGGGAAGTCCCATGGAAACCACCCCAAGCCATTCTCTTTTAGTAAAATCTTCTAACCCAAGAGGAGGGGTACAAGAAAGAGCAGGGTGTTTGGCACTGATGAGAAAGCTCCACGGATCCTCAGAATGTAAATAGTTCTTTGTTCAGATTCTGCTGTGTGTGTAGAAGTACTCTTTTTTAATGTATTTAACTTGAAAATGCAAAAATGTAAAATCAATAAAAATAAACACCTCTACACTCACATATACACAAGAATGTAGATATTCCTACTCATAATGGGAAAAAATTGGGAGATCCTCACTCTAGCCTGTTTGATGGTGGAACGAATTCTGCATTTGGAGTCAGAAAACTTGGGGTTAAATTCCAAGAACTACCTCTGTGACTTTGGGCAATTCATATCACTTCCCTGAATCTCAATGTCCCCATCAGTAAATGGAAAACCTGCGACTAGATTGATTCTAAGAATCATGCCCCCTCCCCTAACTCCAAAACTATGTTTCTAAGTCATTTTCTCTCTGAATCTCAGTTTCTTCATCTGATGACTGAATCGGTTGGTCTCTGGTTCATAGGCTCATAGATGGAGAGTAGAAAAAACCTTGGAGAAAATCATCTAACTCACCTCCCTCAGTTTACAGAAGAGGAAACTGAGGTCCAATTAAGTGAAGTTATTTGCCCAACGGCGAGTACCCGTGACCTTAACTTTAATTCAATCTCCAAGTATTTCTTACTCCCATCCAGCTCTAGATCCTATGACCTTATCCTATTCCATGCACCAGTTGTGACTTTGGACTAATTCCTGAATCTCTTTGGGTCTCAATTTCCTCACCTGTAATAAGGAGATGAAAACAATGGTAAAGAGGAAATGAGAGAGTGTATGTGCCCTCGATTTGGACAAGCCCCCTGTGAATACATCTCATTATTTTCTCTGCCTCACAAGATGTTCTCATTTTCTAGGGTCTCGTGTTGAACATCCCTCGGATCTTAGGGCTGAGGAATACAGAAGTTAAACCGCAGATTGCTGTATTTTCATGTTCTATTAATTGTTATTTGCCTATAGCCATATTTCCTCCTGGCCCTGGCCTCTTGGAGGGGGCAGGCTGCATTAATCAGAAATGCCCGGTAGAAGAGGGTAGATTTGTTATTCTCTGTACTAAATCGTTAATTGATTTGATAATTGCCCAGGAAACACACACACACACACAGAACAAATGTCAGGCTATACTCTTTCCTCTCGACAGTAAGATGAAGATGTTTTAGTTATGGGAACTCAGATGTCACCTATAAGAATTAGAGGAGGTGCTGGGGAGAAAGGGGAGTGGAGGCAGAGGGAAGCGGGCAATTCCTCTTTGTTATCAAGCAAAATGACTCCACAAATATGACAATAAATCACGGCAGGAATCAATCGGAGCGGAGGCTACTGCTCCATGCTGATAATGCATCAATCAATATTTAATGTTTACACTTTAATTAATCCGCTGGTAGGAAGCATTCTTTCAGTGACAAAAAAAAAAAGGATGAGAAATAAAACACCTTTTATATCAAGGAGCGGCAAGTGGCATTGCCTATCTGGGTGGCTTTGATTGGAGCTGTCATTGATCACCGCAGGCCGCTCATGAGTGTGTCTGTGTTCATGTCACATTTGGGCAGAAAGGAAACCCAGCATCCTTTAGGGGAGAGGGGGGCTAAAGGACTGTCAGAATCTGGTCTGAGATGATTACGACTTAATCAGAATACAGACGGCCTGATACAGAAGTATGGATTCTTTTGAAAGATAGAACAAAGCTAAGTCAAATATAGGATTTTAAAAATTGGTGACATCTTCCCTTCCAAAGAGATTTCTGTCAAGAGCTGCAAATGGTGATCTATAGTGCTAGCTAGGGGAAAGGCAGGCTTAATGAGAAAGACAATCCCCTCCTCTCCACTGATGAAAAGCAGCGTTTCTGATAACAAAGTTGCTGATCCTAGGCTCCTTTTTGACTGCCTCAGATTGTCAAAGCCTTCACCCCTCAAAGGACATCTCTCAGAGTCCTGTATTATATTTGGTGACTATTTTTGGCCAATTGTGCCAACCAGGCTAGAAACATCCTGGGCATTCTCCATCCTCCAGCCAGCACTTCTTTCTCGTTTTCAGATTGAAGTCCTTCAAAGAAAGCGGATGCTTAATATATAACATATATACAGTATATACTTTCTTTAGATCTGACCAGTGATTTCTTTGGCATAGAGAACTCCCAGTGAGGGAAGTCCCTCCACCAATTTAGATCAGCACCTACTATGCAACTTATAGTCTTAGAAGGTATCCTGTGACACTGAGAAGATAAGTTGTAGCCAGGGTCAGAATCAGAGACTTGAATCCAGGTCCTTCTGACACCCAGATCGCGCTCTAGTTGGCAATACAGCTGCCTTTCAATGCATATTAAAATATTTTCTTGAAAAATAAATTGATTTAAAAAAAAAAAAGGAACTCTATTCCCCACTACTTCTAGACTCCAGTGCTTCCAGGGGTCCATGATCTCATCCAAGTTTGTCCATTAGTGCTGATCACAACTCATCCATATCTCTTCAACCAATGGGATTTTCATTAATGCCCTTCTATGAGGTATGCTCTAATGCAAAAACCACAAGCCTTTAGCCCAAGGGACATCTCCGACTGTCCTGAATTATTTTTGGCAACTCTCCAAACACAAAATGAAATGTTCATACTCCTTATGAACTTTTTATGTACTCTTCATACAATTTAGTTTCCATAAATAGGTATCTGTATGCTGATTTTGGATTTAGGCAAACCTTCCATAAAATTGCAAGTACTTAAGCTGTTATCCCCACTTCTCCATTATTTTTTAAATATACACACACACTTAAATATACTTAAGTAAGCAGATCTTCATTTTGTCATAAAGAAGCAGTCATTCCTTGTACAAAACAAAACTGATTTTCTGCCTTTTGCCAAAAATTAACTAAAGGGGGAACCAAAAAAAAAAAAAAAAAGGAAGACAGACTATAGTTATTCATGGCTAGTGAGGTCTATCTTGGTGAAGTATTTCTTCTCCCTTCTATTAGTACTCAATGTTTGGATTCCTTCCAGTTTGGTGTTTAGAATTTGAAAATCTTACATCTAATGGGCCTGATTAACTATCACTAAGGAAGGTTTGGTTTTGTTTGAGAAAATATTGTCCAATGGCACATAGATACTATGTCCCAGAGGCAGATGTCCCTGACTCTAAGGCTGCCACCTTCACTATACCTTGCCGACTCTCAAAGCAAAGCAAGAAAAAAAAAACAACCAAAATTAAACAAAACAAAACAAAACAAAACACCACAGCCAAATTGAGTGGCATCACAGATAAAACAAGGTTCCTTAGAAGCCACATTTTAAAAGGACCCTTTGGTCCATGATTCTGTAAGTTACGAACCAATATGGAAGCCCTTCTCAATACTAAGGAAATTTTGAATATGAAACTAGGTAAGTGGTTATCTCTGGTCTCAAATAATTTGAAACCTTTGACAATATTAATTCACTGGTGTAGAGAAAAAATTCACTGGAGTTTACAATGAACGCCCTGCAGAATCCTGAGTTCTTGACTGCTCTGCTCTACCGGTCTCAAAACAGGAGGAACACGTTGGTTAGAGTTAGGCTTAGAGGGACAATTCCTCACAAAAATTAGTGGAAAAAGGAATAGTAGCTGTCTGTCTAGGAGTTGGCTCTGACTAGAGAATAATCACTTTAAAAAAATTGCCTCTGGATTTGGTGTCTTCCTGTTGTCCATCATGCCAGATTGGTCCCTCTGGAACCTAATTTTTTTTATATACTGCTTGTAAATCCCATGTGAAACTAGCAAACATCAAATGAGTTCCAGTCTTTATTCTCTATTTGGAATTTAATTCAAATTAAACCTTCTTTTTTTTAAATTCTTGAGTTTTGGGTCCTGAAGTGTTCTCATTGGGTATGTGATGAAAGGGAGAAGGGTGGTTGTGTTTTGTTTTTGTGGTTTATTTTTTTTTTTAACTTTCGTTCTCTAGGTCCAACCTAGGCTCAAGTCTGTCCGTGCTCCAAGAGTAACCCTGACCATTACTGGCTAGGCTTGGTGATATTGTGCCAGAAGCGCCTCTAGGAATGGAGCCTGTGTCCATCTCTTGCCTGGTTTCAGACCTGGGATGTTTGGAATCCAACCTACTGGGAATGTATATTCCAGGTTTCAGTTGGGTGATTAATGCCATGTGCTTGTCCTGCCCAGGGCATGGAGAGCTCAGGCCTGTAAACCAGGCAAAGGCAGACCTGCTGAGCCTTTTACTTTCACTGCTAAAGCCCCACTGATGAGACTTCTTCAGAACCCATCAACCCTTGCTGTGAAACAATTCTGGCATGGAAAGATGATAGCTGTGGTAAGGAAAGTGTCTATCACTCCCAGTGTTGTTGATGGGATGGGCTATATAGTAAGTAGTAGTCTAAGAGTCAGCTTGTGGTAAGGGGATCTGGGAAGGTTTTCAAATGGAAAATAAATTCTTGCCTGCTGATTTAGTCATGCCCTAATTGCTACAAATCCCTACATTATGAAAATCCTCCAGCTAGGATAATATTTTAAACTATTATCAGTCACTGGCACCTCAGTGTGAATGAGTTTTTAAGATTTTTTTCCAAAAGCATCTTTTGATTAGAGAGGAGAGGAAAGAGATCAAGAGGATAAAACTCTGTGAATTTGATAGCTTGAGGAATTTAACAGATTTTCTTCTCTCCCCTTCCTTCTTCCCTCTCTTCCTTCCTTCCTTTCCTCCATCCCCCTTCCCTCCTTCCCTCCCTCCCTCTTTTCTTTCCTTCTTTCCTTCCTCCTTTCCTCCCTCCTTTCCTTCCTTCCTTCCTTTCCTCTTTTCCTTCCTTCCTTCCTTCCTTCCTTCCTTCCTTCCTTCCTTCCTTCCTTCCTTCCTTCCTTCCTTCCTTCCTTCCTTCCTTCCTTCCTT
>NC_058131.1:297846446-297889658 GCF_016433145.1 Gracilinanus agilis | reverse complement strand
GGGACATTGATAGGTACTGAATAGATCAATGAATGGAAAGGGGCAGATCAAGGAAACATTATGGTAGAGGTGGCATTTGAGCTAGGTTTGGAAGATGGATAGAAACTGAATAAACAGAAGGTGAAGAAGGACCTTCCAGGAATAGATCATATTAGTAGATAGACCCAGTAATACTACTAATAGGTTTATTTCCTGAGGTGATAAAGGAAAAAAAAAGAAAAGAAACTATATGTTCTAAAATATTTATAGCAATATTTTAAACGTTTATATAAAATATTTATTTTTATTTAACTTAACTATTTTTATTATATAATATATTATATAATGTGTAAATTAAATAATTATTTAATTTACACATTTATAGTTCTTTTTTGTGGTAGCAAAGAATTGGAAACCAAAGAGATGTCTATCAATTGGGGAATGGTTGAACAAGTTGTGGTAAATATATTGTAATGGAATATAATTGTGCCATAAGAAATGGCACAAGATCATCACAAAGACCCTGGAAAGACTTATATGAAGTGATACAAAGTGAAGTAAGTAGAACCAGAGGAACTTTGTACATAGTAACAACAATAAGGTATGATGATCAACTGTGAATGACAACTATTATCAACAAGGCAAGGATCCAGGACAACTCTAAGGGACTCATGACAAAAAGGGATATCCATTGTCACAGAAGAAACAGATGGAGTATGAAGGCAGATTGAAACATACCATTCTTCACTTTAATTCCTTCATAAATTTTTCTCTAGGGTAAGCAATATGTATCTTGTTTCACAACACAATGAATAGGGACATATGTGTTATATGATAATATGTATATAACCTATATCATATTATCTGCCTTCTTGAGGAGGGGGAAGAGTGAAAAGGAGGGGAAAAAAGAATAAGATTTTTGGATATAACTAGTCTGAGAATTTGTTTTTCTTGGATAAGCATGTATATTATAATTATACGTATATGTATAATATAATTATATATTTATAAGAAATCAAAGGTATTATGTTACTGTTATGTTATTCTATTATGTTATACATACAAAAAATCAAAATAAATGATAACTAAAAAAAGAGTAGTGAATAGAATGTTGGACCTAGAGTCAAGAAGGCCCAGGTTCAAATCTTGCTTCAATTACTTATTAGTTATTATTAGTCCCCAGGCATGTTACTCAATCTCTGTAAAATCTTGTTTTTGTAAAATGAGGAGGTTTAACTCAGAGGCTTGTAAAGTACCTTTTAACTCAAAATCTATGATCCTTTAAGAGGCATAAGATCCAGCATGGATACAAATTATCAAGTGCAGATAGGAGAAGAGCCTGGAATAAACATTTTAATCATGCCTGCTATGTGCCAGGCTCTGTACTAAGAACTTACAAATATCTGTAGGTGCTGTTATTATCCCCGTTTTGCAGTTGAGGAAATAGAGAACCAGAAGTTATAACTTGCCTGGGGTCATATAGCTGGTAAGAGATTTTAACTCAGGTCTTCCAGGCCCAGCTCTCTATCCATTGTGCAACCTAGTCAACTGCACTATACCTCAGAATGTTGTCAGTAGGGCAGCTGGGTAGCTCAGTGGATTGAGATCCAGACCTAGAGACAGGATGTCCTAGATTCAAATCTGGCCTCCAACACTTCCTAAAATCAACTGACAAACTCCTCATTTTTGATCTAAACATTATTATGTCAGAGGCAAGATTTGAACCCATTTCCTGACTCAGATCATTGAAAAAATAAGATCCGAGAATTTGAAGCTGGAAGATACCTTAGAGGTTATGCAGTTTTGCTGATCTCTTCATCTTTAAAATGAGGAGACCAAGACCCTAAAATCACAAAATTAATAAGTGCAAAGCAAGGATTCAAATCCTTCTCCTGGGACTTCAAACACAGAGTTTTTTCACCCTAGAACTGTGTTAGCAAACCTATGGCATATGTGTCAGAGGGAGCTGCTCCATTCCCCCTGTCCACTGTGTCTGAGGACATTTCTGACATGATCTGCCCCTCTGCCCAGCACCCCAATGGGATCATTTCCTACCTTCCCTGTTGGGGGTAAGGGCCAGCTCATATGCAGTGTGAGGACACAGTTTGGGCACTAGGTCTCTAAAAGATCTACTGTCACTCTCCTAGAACATTGCTTCACCAGCCCATCTGGGTAGAGTGAACACTAACAATCATGGTTCTATTCTAGTACCCAAACCCAGAATCTCTAATGGGAATAAAATAATAACCTGACTAGTTATTGGCTAATGCAGGCAGAAACCTGCTGGAGACTATACTGATCTGAATGAACTCTACTGGCCAACAGACCTCTCTATTTGAAGACCTTGTTCACTGGGAAGGAAAAGAGCAGAGCTGCCATCACAGGCATGATTGAATTCATCTCCAAAGCCTTAAGAGTAGCCTTTTCATCCTCATGGTTTTTTTCTTCTGAAAATTGCTTATAATTAAGGGGAAAATGGAAACTCTACCTTGTTTATTTGCTCAGTTGGGGCCCCGGTTCATTAGCCACATTAATAAAATACTTGCCAGATCAAAATATCTTAATGGCTGGCAGCAGTCATTCCATTGTTTATTGATGGTTGTTTACCAGTTATCTGGAGACATAAGAAAACTTTTTTAGCTTGGGCTATTCATTAGTAAAGTACCAAGGAAGCCAAATCCCACAAAGATATTAAGCTTTTTTTTGGTGGTGGTGGTGGGGTAGACTCTTCGAGCAGCAGTGAAAGGAGGGAATTCTCATTATTTATTGACATGGTACATTCTTTGCATCTTGAGTTTCCTCTTTGTCATTTAACTCTCCCTCCCCCCAAATTCTATTTTTGGGCCAGCCTGAAATCATAGAAGCCTTTCAGAGAATGTTAATGTCCTCTTGGTGAAGAGTAAAGCTAGGAATGAGGTGTGATTCCCACAAAGAACCAATCTAGGGAGCTCAGGGATGTTTCTGGAAAGAAAAGATCTGAAGTTGCAACCTAGACCATAGGCTTACATTTCTCAAAATTCTCTCGGGATTCATAGAATGTTATTTTTTTCTTAAATCCTTACCTTATAATCAATATTAATTATTGTTTCCAAGGTAGAAGAGTCATAAGGGCTAGGCAATTGTGGTTAAATGACTTGCCCTGGCTCATACAACTAGGAAGTGTGTGAGGATTTGAATTCAAGACCTCCCATCTCTAGGCCTGGCTCTTAATCTACTGAGTCTCCTAACTGTCCCAGGATTCATAGACTATTAAAGCTATAGGGATACTTAGAGATCATCTAGCCAAATGCTTTAATTTTACAAAAAAGGAAACTGACATCCACAGAAGGAACTGATTTGTCTAAGGTCACACAACAAGTTAATGGTAGATAGGGACTCAGGTCCATTGACCTCAATCTGGTACTCTTTTCCTATTTGATCCCAACTTGTTTTGATTTTTGGAAGATATTTTTGTCATTAACAATCCTAACCTCTCCACCACAGCCTCCCTAAGCTCTGCCACCTTGCCCCAGGCTAATCTGAAAGGACTGAACTTCTAAGGGTGAAGAAAAGGACAAGCAATGATCTGAGCCACTGGAAACTGACCAAAGCTTGACCATCTAGAGACTCACCCATCTGATGATTCATAGGAGATCATACAACACTAGACTGATGGTGAAGAGACAGATGTTACTGTAGAGAGAGCACTGAGTTTAGGCTTAGAAGGTCCAGGCTCCAAGACTGTCTCTCTTGATCTTTATCTAATTGACCCTGAATAAGTCACTTTCTCTTATAATTTCCTTATTTGCAAAAAGAGAATTTGAATTCAATGGTATTTAAGGACCATACCAGACACCAAATTTGAATTCCTGTGAACCTTATGAGCATCAATAGTATACTCTCGTGGCCTCCAAAATGGGGTACATATATTTCCAAGGGAATATATAAGACGATCCTTTGTATTACAAGAAACCCAGGAAATATAAGAAGAAAAATTGAAATTTTTATTTGTTTATTTTTATCAAAGAAAGAGAAAGACATTAAGCTTTACTAATATTTCATATAGGATGTATCCTGAGTAAAGCCTGAATTTCACAGTAGAAAGGGGCTGACAGTTGTACCGTCATATGTTTTTTAGTATATTATGATATGTTGTAGTTTATGTGTGCTTAGTTAAGTGAATTTATGTATTATCTAACTTTAATTAAGCTTATCCTCAAGGTGGAAAAATGAATTAGCCAGTTTCTGCAAGAAACTTTTGAAGTAGTTGATAATTCTAAAAATTTGAACCCAAGTGGATAATAGGAAAAGGCAAAGGAAACAATTCTCTTCCTAGTATGAGATTTTCATCAGAAATCATATATAATATATGAATATATATAAACCTTTACCTTCTGTCTTAGAATCAATATTAAGTATTGGTTCCAAGGCGGAAGAGTGTTAGCCATGCGACCCTAGGCAAGTCACTTGACCCCCATTGCCTACCCTTACCACTCTTCTGCCTTGGAGCCAATACACAGTATTGACTCCAAGATGGAAGGTGAGGGTTTAAAAAAAAAAAAAGAAGAGTGGTAAGAGCTAGGTATTTGGGGTTAAGTAACTTGCCCAGGGCCACACAACTAGGAATTATCTAATACTAGATTTGAATGCTACATAAATTTGCGTATCATCCTTGCAGGGGCCATGTTAATCTTCTTCTTATCATTCCAGTTTTAGTATTTGTCCTGCTGTTTCTGTTGTTATCTATTTATTCCTTCCTTAGGTAGAGTATTAGAGATGGAATGGATCACATTGTGACCTTATGAGCGGCAAAAAGTCAAGAGTGAATGTCAGAAGTATATTGACAGGAAACTACCAGAGTTTTCAGACAGCTGAGCCAAGTGAGGGACAAAGTTCCAATTCACCTGTTTGATTCAACCTGGACAGTCAAGAAAGAGCAACCAATCCACTGGCTCTGTCACATTCATTTTTTAAAATTTATTTTTATTTATTTTGAATATTTTCCCATAGTTACATGTTTCATGTTCTTTCCTTCTCCCC
Source organism: Gracilinanus agilis (assembly GCF_016433145.1). Lineage (NCBI taxonomy): Eukaryota > Metazoa > Chordata > Mammalia > Didelphimorphia > Didelphidae > Gracilinanus > Gracilinanus agilis. Next base: position 297,884,660 of record NC_058131.1, on the reverse strand, counting down.
CAACCGCCTCCCCCCATAGCCAACACAACATTCCACTGGGTTGTTACATGTATCATTGATTAAGAACTAATTCCATATTATTGATAGTTGGACTAGAGTTACCATTTAGTGTCTACCTCCCCAATAATATCCCCATCAGCCCATATGTTCAAGCAGTTGTTTTTCTTCTGTGTTTCTCCTCCCACAGTTCTTCCTCTGAATGTGGCTAGTTTTCTTTCTCATAAGTCCCTCAGCCTTGCTCTGGATCCTTGCATTGCTGCTAGTAGAGAAGTCTGTTATGTTTGATTGTACCACAGTGTATCAGTCTCTGTATACAATGTTCTCCTGGATCTGCTCCTTTCACTCTGCATCAATTCCTGAAGGTCATTCCAGTTCACACGGAATTCCTCCAGTTCATTATTCCTTTGAGCACAATAGTATTCCATCACCAACAGATACCATAATTTGTTCAGCCATTCCGCAATCAAAGGACATTCCCTCATTTTCCAATTTTTTTTGCCACCACAAAGAGCTCAACTATAAATATTTTTGTACAAGTCTTTTTCTTTATTATCTCTTTGGGGTATAAACCAAGCAGTGCTATGGCTGGATCAAAAGGCTCTGTCATATTCAGAAGTGAACTAGATGGGATGAATGCTTTGTAGAAACTTTTTAAATTTGAACCCACTCTGCCCAAGGTGCTATAAGGGAGAGGATGCTCCTAGTTCAGGAGAATGGTTTGTTTCTACTTATGTTCTTACAATATCATCTCAGCAAGTATCCTTTATAAAAGCTAACTGATGCCAATTGATCAAATGATACTGGGTCACTCATCACTGAAGGGTAAACATGATATAAGGAAGATACTAATTGTACTTGACAATTGATATTATGGAGAAAACAATGAAATGGAGGATTGAGTTGATAGGTTTAGAAAGATATCCCACTGCTCCTCAGAAGGACCTTTAAAATCCTGAAAGAAGACATGTAGCTAGCTTTGGGGGAACTGGCTCCTTAATTTGAATAGGAATTGGGATAATAACATCTAACACTTTAAAGGGTTATATATATATAGATTTATGTATTAAGAACTTACAATGGGCAAGCACTGTGCAAAGAACTGGGCATTCAAAAAAAAAGTAAGCAAGGCACTCCCTGCCCACCAGTAGTTTACCTTTTAATGGAGGAAGATAACACTATAAAGGAGATATGAAAAGAAAGATGTGGCCGAAGCTGAGCAGGAAGGAGAATTAGTTGTGCCATACTTTGGAGTTTGCGCCAGGGAAGTGAGGTGGAGACTTGTTTCTAGGCAAGATAAGGAAAAAAGTCATCTATCAGAACCCAGAGTAGTTCCAGGGCTGGACCTTTCTCTAAGTGCATCTCTCACTAACAAGAATTTATCACAATTAGCAAGACATTTAGACATATGCGTATGTTGCCTGTAACAATGGCAATGGGCATCTAGGAAAAAAAAACTTATTATCTGCATATTTTAAAACTTGGAAACAGAATTTTTCTAATCTATTAAAATTTTTTTTCAAATGAAGAGCTTCAGTGGATTTTGAAAACGTTTGTTAAAAATATAAAACCATCATGCTCTCCAGTTAGTTTTCAAGAATAATTAATTAACATCAAGAGAGATGAGAATTAACTAGCTGAATTTTGACAAATACTTTTGCCTAATTGGTAGCTAGGATTGAATGATAATTATCAATATTTACTCAGTACAGTGGATCTTTCATTTGGGTCTATATCTCTTGTGTGAGGCATCTTTTTCAACTATAATAAACATTAAGACTAAATTTCAAAACAAAAATGAACTCAGTACACGATATTCAAATCTGTCTCACAAAGTGTTAAATCAAGATTTCTAAAAATAATAAAGCAGATTCAATCACGTTACTTGTACTAAAATATTAATCGCCACTAATAATAATCAGAGTTTGACACAATTGAACAACTGAACAATAACAATAGTGGATATAAAAAGGGATTTTTTGTGTTGCAAAATAAAAAATTTTTTAAAAGTTGTTGATTTCATCTTTATCTCACTGTTCCAGCATTTCTATTTTTGTGTCTGTTTTATAATAATATCAGAGATGTCACTTGTGACCCAGGGCAGCAAGCCGCCAAAATTCTTTAGTGTTTCTAGGAACCAGATTAAAATGTAATTGGAAAATATTTAACAAAATAAATAAAAATACACTGCAAGGTAATGTTAATTTGTGTTTTTCCAAGTCAATCTATGGCTGCAGGAATTCTTTTCTCCTCGAGTCTGACACCACTGATGCACAGATATAGGTATAGTAATAGAAATCTATAGTTCACATGTAAATATGAATATATTAGGGTGCATGCTCAAAAGATTTTTATTGATAGAGGTGTGGGACCAAAAAAAATTGGATATCATTGTTCTATAGTGCTCAAACACATTTATTTCTCTGTTCCTTTCTGTAGAGAAAAAGTCCTGTCATCACTATGGTAAGCCTGGTGGCAATAGAGAATATCTAACTTCAGGAGGGAGGTAGACAAAAATGCTACGCCAATGTTATTTCAAGAGAAAAGCTGAACAATGAACTATATTGCTTGCATTTATAGATCTTGTGCCTAACATCTGTGACAAAATGAAGGAAAAACATTCCACTCTGCCTTTTGGTGACCCCTAAAAGAAACTCCCCCATGGAGTCATTGAGAATGGTAATTTGAGTGTAAAGCCATGCAAGGGCTCCATACCTTTGCTTCATAAAACCTGAAGTCTAGCAATGAGAAACATTGAAACTGCTTGGAAATGGGGTCCTTGGTACTTCTCACTCAGGGCCCAATGATAAAGGTGGGGGTGGAGGGGAGTGTTAAGGGCTTGTTACTATAACAATAAAACTGAGGGTGAGTTCGAAACTGAAAACATGAATATAAAATATCCCTTCTGTATGCATTGCCCATAAAAGCAAAGCCAGCCGAGGTCATTAAAATGTCAAATGTGGGACAGAGTTGGAAAAAGGTATGATTAAAGTAGACCTGTATCTCTGTGCTAATTGTTTCCCATTAATGGTTAAATGTGAAGAGAAGGAATGAATAAGAAAGTATACTAAAAATTCAACACCGTGTCCTGGGTTCAAATCCTAGCTCTGCCACTTACTATCTATGAGACCTTGGACAAGTCAGTTAACCTCATGGGACCTCAGTTTTCTCATCTGTAAAATGAGAGAATTGGACTTATTGATTTATGAGGTCCCTTTCCACCTCTAAGTTTAAGAACCTATAATCAAAATTTTTTTAAATATTTAGTTATGTGTAAGACTTCTTGTTTCAGCAAAACCTTCCCAGTATTGGTGATAGCACTGAGAAATAATATAGGATGGGGCGGGGAAGGGGAAAGGAAATAAGCATGTATATAGTGCCTACTAAGTGTCAGGCATTGTGCTATATAAAGATTATTTCATTTCCCTGAAAGGTAGATGCTATTATTATCCCCTTTTTACAGTTGAGGAAACTGGGGTAGACATAGGTTCTAAGTGACTTGCTCACAGTCACACAGCTGATAAATGTCTGAGGTCATAAATGTACTCATATCTTTCTGACTCACAGCCAGCACCCTATCCACTGCATCCCCAGATGCCCAGGGAAAAGAGAAGCCAGAGAGCTGGCCTCAGAGTCTGCCTCTGACTCGATCCAGAGCTAATCGCTTGACCTTATTCTAAACAATTCATTGAGACTAGAAGTTGCAAAGAAAGTGCAAACCTTGCATTAATAGAAAGCAATACCGTAGCCATTTGATTCCTCTATCAATGGAACCACAGGTCTAGTCACAATCTCCAAGTGTAAGGCACTGTACTGGACAAGATCTGGGAAAGGTCTCACAGAAAAATGTGCTGGGCTGGGATTCAATTCAATGAGATATTTTTGTTTGTTTGTTTGTTTGTTTTGAACCCTTTTGCTATTTGCCAGGTTCTCCTTTTGGCCCTGGAAATGTAAAGATGAGAAAACTAAAACACTCCTGCCCTCAAAGAGCTTATCATCTAAAGAGGGATGGAGACATGGTAGAGGAGGAGACTGAATAAGTGTGAGATAAGGTAAAATTACTGGAGAGCAAAGGAGATATATTGGAAGATTAGAGAAGAAAGTGAACTTACTTTCAGCCTATGGGGTCAGGGCATATGTATGAGTAATGGTAGCTAAAGCCTTGTTCTGTAATGAGTAAGATTTGGGAACTGGGGAGCAATAACTTCCTTAAATGATGTTTATGTTCTCATGCCATGCAAATTTGATAACTTGTTTTCAAGAACAGCTGGAAAGAACAGCTGGTCATGCGTTTTCCTTTTTTATTAATTAGACTCCATATTAATTGTGCAAGACTTAAATCAAACAAGCAGAGACAGGAATTAAAATAGCCATTAGACCATGAGCAAACACTTAAAACAACAACCTGGTCTACATATATGGCATTCTCTTAGAAAAAGCCTGGAGATTTCATAAGGAAGTTAAACATGGAGAAAAATATATTTTAATTTATTAATTCATTTACTTTAATATTCATTTTTCAAAAAATTTGGATTCCAAATTCTAAACCATCCTCCTGTCCTTCCCCTACCCACTGAGAAGACAAGCAATATGATTTCAGTTGTACATGTGTAGTAAAAAAAAAAACACATTCCAAATTGCCAAAAGAAGAATAAAGCCTACCAAAACAATAAAAAAAGAAATGAGTTGAAAAAGTATGCTTCAATACGCACTCAGAGCTCAACATTTCTTTCTCTGAGAGTAGATAGCATTTTCTCATGATTGGTTCTTTGGAATTGCCTTGGATGATTGTCTTGATCAGAGTAACCAAGTCTTTCACAGTTGATCCTTGTTACAATATTACTGTTACTGGGTCAGGGATTCTCCTGATTCTGCTTGTTTCACTTTGCTTCAGTTCATTTAAGTCTGTTATGATTAAAAATGATAAAAACTGATATAAATATAGAAATTAGTAGTTTAATTAAAGCCATGCTGATAGGTATAAAATCATTAGACTACGCGCCTGTAAGTATTCAAACTGCCGCGTCAGCCATTTTTTACCTCTCCTATCTTCCCGTGCCTGCTAGCAAAGAGAGCGACTTCCTCCTCACCCAGGAGATTTAACCCCTCTCTTACATCATCATACTTCCTGTTTGCCATGAGGAATCATGGGAAATGTAGTTTCAAAGTCCCTCACATGTCCATAGGAAATATATAACATACTTTTAAATGGCATCTTCCCAATTCCAAATATACAAGTCTTCCCAGGGTTTTCTGAAAGCATCCTACTCATCATTTTAGAGTACAATTCTATTTCATCAAAATCATATACTATAACTTGTTCAGCCATTCTCTAGTTCATCCTTGGTAAAGGTTTTCAAGTTCAGGTACCCAAACTGAAACTCCAAGCTACCTTTGAGCCCCCCACATTACCCCAGAGAGCAGGGGGAGGAGGTGCTTGCTTTGGGTGGCTGGATAGAGGGGAAGGGCATACAAAAATGTCCTTGGGTGCTGGAAAGAGGGGGAACAGAGCAGCTCCCCAAGTGCTGACTCTGCTCAAGTGCCACACCTTCACCAATATTGCTTTAGTTAATGGGCAGTCTCTCAGTTTCTAATCCCCTCTCCAAAAGAGCTGCTGTAAATATTTTGATATAGTAGTTCCTTTTCTCTTTTTAAAAAATTTCTTTGGGATATAGACTTAATAATTACATTGCTGGAGCAAAGGGCATTCACAGTTTTATAGTCCTTTAGGCATAGTTCTGAATTGTTTTCTAGAATGATTGAACCAATTCACAACTTCACCAATGTGCTAGTGTCCTATTTCTCCATGTCCCCGCTGGCAGCTATAATTTTTCTTTTCTGTCATGTTAGCCAGTCTGATAGGTATGAAGTGGTACTTCAGAGCTGTTTTAATTTGCATTTCTATAATCAATAATAAGTTAGAGCATTTTTTTCCTTTGACTATTGATAGCTTTGATTTCTTCTTCTGAAAATAGTCTGTTCATATCCTTTGACCACTTGTAAGTTGAGTAATGATCCTTATTTTTTATAAGTTTGGCTCAATTCTTTCTATATTAGGAAAATGAGGTCTTTTTTAGAGAAATTTGCTATAACCCCTCCTCCCCCCAACTTCCTACTTTTCTTCTAATTTTGGTCACATTGGTTTTGTTTGGGCAAAACCTTTTCTAATGCATGTAAATCAAAATTATCCATTTTATTTCCTGTAGTACAATCTATTCTTTCATCATAAACCCTCTGTTATCTATAGATCTGACAGGTAAAATATTCTATCTTCCCCCAATTTATTTATGATACCACTTTTATGACTAAACCACATATTCATTTTATCTTGTTATATGGTATGAGATGGTGGATTATACCTAGTTTCTGCCAAACTAATCTCTAATTTTCCTAGCAATATTTATCAAATGGTGAATTCTAGCCCCCAAAACTTGGATCGTTAGATTTATCAAATACTAAATTACTAAAAATTACTATAATTTATAAATATTCATCCATTTCATTTGGATAGACAGTTTTACTGGCATACAATTAGACAAAATAACTTCTAATAATTGCTTTAATTTCATCTTTTTGATACTGGTAATATTTGATTTTCTTCATTATTTAAAAAAAAAATCTTAGCTTCCATTTTAGAATCAATTCTATGTATTGGTTCCAAGGCAGATCAGTAAGGGCTAAGCAATTGCAAGTAGGTAACTTGCCCAGGGTCAAACAGCTAGGAAATATCTGAGGCCAGATCTCCCATCTCTCATGCCTGGCTCTTTATTCACTGAACCACCTGGCTGTTCCTCTTCATTCTTGTTTTTTTTTTTTTTAAACCAAATTGGCCAATTGCTTATCTATTTTTTGTTTTTTCCCTCTCAATAAAACCATGTCCTAGTTTTTTTTTTTTTATTAGTTCAAGGGTTTTCTTACTTTCGATTTTATCCATCTCCTCTTTGATTTTCAGGATTTCCTTTTTTTGGTGTTCAATTGGGAATTTTTAACTTGTTCTTTTTCTAGTTTTGTTTTTTAAAGTTACATGCCCAGTTCATTGATCTACTTTTTCTTTTATTAACATATATTCTAGAAATACAAAATTTCATCTAGGTACTTATTGTGCCTGCATTACATAAATTGTGGAATGTTATTATGTTATTGTCATTTTCTTCAATGAAATCATTGATTATTTTTATGATTTGTTCTTTGACTCACTCATTCTTTAGGATTAGATTTAGCTTCCAATGAATTTTTAATTTATGCTTTCATGATCCCTATTGAATACAATATTTATCGCTTTATTGTCTACAAAGGGTGTATTTAATATTTTTTATTTTCTTTATTTGTTCATGATATTTTTATGCCCTAACATATGGTCAATTTTTATGGAGGTGCCATATGCAGCTGAGGAAAAAGTATACTCCTTTCTATCATATCTAAATTTTTTCATATCCTTTTCATCTCCTTAACTTCTTTCTTGTTTATTCTATGGTTAGATTTATCTGATTTTGAGAGAGGAAAGATGAGATTCCTCACTAATATAGTTTTACTCTCTATTTCCTCCTATAACTCATTTAACTTTTCCTTTGAGAATTTGAATGCCATACCATTTGGTACAAATATTTAGTATTGATGTTTCTTTATTTCCATTTAGCAAGATGTAGTTTCTCTGGTTATCTCTTCTAGTTAGGTCTATTTTATGCTTTTGTTTTGTTCAAGATCATGATTGTTATCCTTGCCTTTTAAAACTCCAGATGAAGCATAATAGATTCTGTTCCAGCCATTTATTTTAACTCTGTGACATTTTTCTGTTTTAAGAATGTTTCTTGTAAGCAACATATTATTGGATTCTGGTTTTTCTAATACATTCTGCTATCTGCTTCCATTTTGAGGGTGAGTTCATCCTCATTCATATATATATATATATATATATATATGTATGCATATACATATATATGGGTTTTTTTCTAACTGTGCATTTTCCCTCAATATGTTTTCTTATCTTTTATCCTTTTTTCTCTCTTTTTACGTTATCCTTCCTCAAAAGTCTGTTTTGCTTCTGGCCACTGCCTCCTATAATCTGCCTTCTCTTTTATCACCCATCATGTTTTTTATCCTCATTCTTTCCCACTTCCCTGTTAAGTAAGATAGATTTCTATACCCTATTAGAGAGAATTAGAGAGAGAAAGAGAAAAAGAAAAAGAGAAGGAGGGAGGGAGAGAGAGAGAATGTGTGAGTATACTTTCCTTTTTAAACCAATTCTAATAAAGGTGAGGTTCAAGCATTGGCCACACCCCACCTCCACTGTTTCCCTTCCACTCCTAAAAGTTCTTCCTTATGTGCTTTTTTAATGTAAGATAATTTCTCTCATTCTTCTTCCTTCCCTTCCTTCACTCTTCTAATTCATCTCTCTTTCTCATTCATCTGTAATTCTTTCTTTTTGGGATCATCCTACCATAATAGACTTGTTCTTACTCCCTCTGTCTATGAAGAGTCCTTCTAACTCCCCTAAATATGATTAAATTCTTAGGTGCTACATGTATCATTTTCCATATAAGAATGTAAACAGCTTAACCTTACTGAGTACCTTATGATTTGTTTTTCATGTTTATCTTTTTATGCTCCTTTTGAGCCCTGTATTGAAAGTCAAAATTTCAATTCTGCTCTGGTATTTCTATTAAGAATGTTTGAAAGTCCTCTATTTCACTAACATACATCCCTCTCCTTGCCCTGCCACCCCAAAGGATTATATTCAATTTTCTTGGGTAGGTTATTTTTTATTGTAATCCTAGGTCCCTTACCTCCCAGAATATCATATTATAAGCCCTCCATTCCTTTAATATGGAAACTGCTTAGTCTTATAAGATCCTGATTGTGACTCCTTGGTATATGAATGATTTCTTTTTGGTTGCTTGAAATATTTTCTTTTTGACCAATTAGCTCTGGAATTTGACTATGATATTCCTGGAAGTTTTCATTTGGGGATCTCTTTCACTAAGTGTTGGTCAAGTCTTTCAATTTGTATTTTACCCTTTGGTTCTAAGATATCCGGGCAGTTTTCCTTCATAGTTTCTTAAAATATGATATTGAGAGTCTTTCTCTGATCATGACTTATAGGCAGTCCAATAATTCTTTTAAATGTTTTATTTATTTAATTTTTTAGTTACATGTTAAAACAGTTGTTGGCAATTTTTTCTGACATTTTAGGATTCTGATTTTATTATGCCTCTCCCCCACCCCTACCACCTCCCCAAAGTCTTAAATAGCCAAATATTTTATATCAGTAATTTCTGACAACACATATTTCCATATTGCTCATATTATGATAGAAGACATTTCACATATATCATAAAAATCTCATGAATGAAATATAGTGGAAGTTATAATACTTTGATCTATACTCAGACTCCAATACTCTCTTCTTTGGCTGTGGATAGTACTTTTATCATGAGTCCCTTGTGGTTATCCTGGAAATTTGCTTTGCTGATAATGCTTTAGCCCTTCATAGTTGATCATCATATAATATTTCTGTTACTGTATACATTGTTCACGTGGTTCTGCTCACTTCGCTTTCCATCAGCTCATGTCTTTTCAGATTTTTCTGACCTCATCTTTTTCATCATTTCTTATGGCACAATAGTATATACCATTACAACCATATACCACAACTTGTTCATCCATTCCCCAAGTGATGAACAATCCCTCTGTTCCCAATTTTTTGCCATTACAAAAAGAGATGCTAAAAATACCATTGTAAAAGTAGTTTTTCTCCCTTTTGCTATGATCTCTTTGAGACATAGACTCAGTACTGGTATTGTTAGGTCAAAGGGTATGCATAGTTTTATGGTCCTTTGGGCTTGGTTCTATATTGCTCTCTAGAATAGTCGTATCAGTTTATAGTAACATCAACAGTGTATTAGTGTCTCAATTGGAAAATGAATTTTATTCTTATAAATTTGACTAAGTTCTCTATATATTTGAGAAATGAGGCCTTTGTCAGAGATGCTTGCTATAAATTCTTGTCTCCAAATTTTTTGTTTCCTTCTAATCTCAGCTATATTGGTTTTGTTCATACAATACCTTTTTACTTTAATGTAATGAAAATTATTCATTTTGTTTTTCATAATATTCTCTATGCCTTGTTTGCTCATAAATTCTTTTCTTAGCCATAAGTCTGACAGGTTAATATTTCCCATGTTCCCCAAAGTTGTTCATGGTATCACCCTTTATATATATATAGATCAAGAGTCTATTTTGACTTTATCCTGGTGTATGGTATGGACAATTTGCTATGGACATTAACTTCTATGTGTTGATGATCTAGTCTATTCTATTGATCCACTATCTTTATTAGCCATCACTGGATTATTTTGATAATTACTGCTTTATAGTATAGTTTGAGATCTGGCTAGGCCTCCTTCCTTCATATTTTTTCATTAATTATATTGATATTCTTGGCCTTTTTTTCTTCCAGATGAACTTTGTTGTTATTTTTCTAATTCTATGAAATAATTTTTAGGTAATTTGATTGGTATGGCACTGAAGAGTTAAATTAATTTAGACAGGATTGTCATTTTTTCTATATAGGCTCAGCTTATTCATGAACAATACATTTTTTCTGACTGTTTAGGTCTGATCTTATTTTTGTGAACAGTTTTGTAATTGTGTTTTTATAGTTGCTGGTTTGTTTTGGTAGGTATGCCTCCAGGTATTTTATATTGTCTAGTGTTATTTTGAATGGAATTTCTTTTTCTATCTCAGTCCAATATTTCTTAAATTATCTCTCTTTGATTTATTTTCTAGGTCAGTTTTTTCTCAATGAGATATTTCACATTTTCTTCTATTTCTTCATTCTTTTGACATTGTTTTATTGTTTCTTAATGTTGATGAATTCATTAGCTTTCACTTGTCCAATCCTAATGTTTAAAAAGTTCTTTTCAGGGGGCAGCTGGGTAGCTCAGTGGAGTGAGAGTCAGGCCTAGAGACGGGAGGTCCTAGGTTCAAACCCGGCCTCAGCCACTTCCCAGCTGTGTGACCCTGGGCAAGTCACTTGACCCCCATTGCCCACCCTTACCACTCTTCCACCTATGAGACAATACACCGAAGTACAAGGGTTTAAAAAAAAATGTGTATAAATAAAATTATAAAAAAAAAAAAAAAAAAAAAAAAAAAAAAAAAAGTTCTTTTCATCAGTGAAGTTTTGTACCTTCTTTTCCATATGGCTAATTCTATTTTTTTAATTTTTAAAAATTAATTGATTTAGAATATTTTTCCATGGTTACATGATTCATGTTCTTTCCCTCCCCTCCCCTCCCTTCCCTCCCAGAGTCAACGAGCAATTCCACTTGGTTTTACATGTATCATTTATCAAAACCTATTTCCATATTATCAATATTTGCAATAGAATGATCATTTAAAGTCAATATCCTCAATCATAGCCCCAGTGAACCACATGGTTTTTCTTCTGTGTTACTCCCACAGTTCTTTCTCTGGATGTGGATCTTGTTCTTTCTCATAAGTTCCTCAGGATTGTCCTGAATCATTGCATTGCTGCTAGTAGAGAAGTCCATTACATTTGATTGTGCTACAGTAGTGTATCAGTTTCTGTGTACAATATTCTCCTGGTTCTGCTCCTTTCACTCTACATCAATTTCTGGAGGTCTTCCCAGTTCACATGGAATTCCTCCAGTTCATTATTACTTTCAGCACAATAATATTCCATCACCAACAGATACCACAATTTGTTCAGCCATTCTCCAATTAATGGACACCACTTCATTTTCCAATTTTTTTGTCACCACAAAGATCATGGTTATGAATATTTTTGTATATGTATTTTCCCTCTTATCTCTTTGGGGGTACAAACTCATCAGTGGTATGACTGGATCAAAGGGCAGGCAGTCTTTTAAAGTCCTTTGTACACAGTTCCAAATTGCCTTCCAGAATGGTTGGATCAATTCACAACTCCACCAGCAATGTATTAGTGTCTCAATTTTGCCACCTCCCCTCCAACATTTATTACTTTCCTTTGCCATCATATTAGGTGTGAAGTAGTGCCTCAGAGTTGTTTTGGTTTGCATTTCTCTATTTATGAGAGATTTAGAACACTTTCTCACGTGCTTATTGATAATTTTGTTTTCTTTATCTGCTAATTCTGTTTTTAAAGTGTTATTTTCTTCTATATTTTTTGTACCTCTTTTACCAAACTGTTAATTGTCTTTTCATACTTTCTTGTGTCCCTCTCATTTCTTTCCCCAGAATTTCTTCTACCAATCTCATTTGATTTTTCAAATCATTTTGACTTTTACCAGGATTTCTTGTTGGGCTTGTGTTGAATTCATATTGTTTTCTTTGAAGCTTAGCTTGTAGCTATTTGGACATTGTTGTCTTTCTCTGAGTTTGTGCCTTGATGCTCCTTGTCACTGTTATAACTTTTTATAGTCAAGTTTTTTTTTATCATTTGATCATTTCCCCAGATTATTTATTAACTTTGAATATGATGTTAAAATTGTGTACTCTTAAGGGGTGTGGCTGGAGGAGCACTGTGCCAAACTTTAGTCTTTTTCACACTATTGTTTGCAGAGCTTGTTTTCAGGGTTTGGAAGTCTTTGATGTTTCCAAGAGAGTATGATTTGCCAGGAGGTATGGTCACTTCTTCCTTTCTTTTGGAAGTGGTACTGCTCCAATTTCTTGGTCTTTCTTTTTCCTCTACCTTTTTTCCAACTTGGGCGTCTGGAAACTCATTATCTGGAGAGCTCTGCCCATCAGCCTCTTTGGAAGTTGAAGTGGTCCTTTTTTGAATAACAACAACAATAACAACAATAGCACCAGCAGCTACTATCTATGTGCTAGGCACTGTGCTAAGTACTTTTCAGATATTATTTCATTTGATCTTCACAATAACCCTGGGAGGTAGGTACTATCATTATCCCCATTTTAAAGTTGGAGGAAGTGGGGTTAAGTGGCTTGCTCAAGGTCATACAGATGGTAAAATCTTGAAGCCAGATTTAAACTCTTGCCCAGAATTCTATCAACTGTGCCACCTAGCTGCTTCGACCTGAGAGCCCACTAACTTCAGTTTATTTTTATCATACTATCACCATGGCTTTGAGTACAATACCCATGGAACACAGGGGTGTGGCCATATTTGTCAAATAGACTTGGTTTCTAAAAGTCAGAGGAATAAAATCTCATGATTTAAGTTCTGTGTCAAGGGAGGGAGGGAATTTATTAGGATGCTAGAGTATATTTTATCAAGTCAAAAACCCTGCTGAGCACTGGCGGGACTTGGGGCTGGGAAAAGCCATGTAAGCAATCCATGCTTTCCAACACATTCACAGACAGAACAAGACTTCCTGCTTCAAAGAAAAACAGAGGTCAAAGATTTATTGAAAGTGTTCCAACGGATTCTTGGACATCAAACAACTGTGATGGAAAGGGAGACACAGAGAAAGAGACAGAGAAAAAGACAGTGACAAAGAGACAGACAGGAGACAGACAGAGACAGAGAGAGGAAAAGACAGACAAAGACTCAGAGACATAGAGAGACAAAGACAGACACACAGACAGAAGTAAAAAGAAAACAGACAGACAGAGGCAAGGAGACAGACAGATGGAGAGACAGAGAGAGAAACAGAGACAGACAGACAGATGGACTGAGAGAGACAAAGAAAGAGAAAAGTTGACAAGTAGGTGAACAGGCAGGCAAGCAAGCAGAGACACAGAAAAATAGACTAGAAGAAATGGAGAAGCAGACAGATAGAGAAAATAGAGGCAGAGGTGAAGGGATGGAGAAGGCAATGGTTAATGGCTTTAGTTTAAACATGCCTTAAACATGCAGTATGCATTTCTCTTTTTATACACATGGTTTTAATTGGAAAACATGTTTGAGGTTTTATTGATACCTATTCCCACCAATACCTCCCCCCCCAAAAAAAAAAACCTTTGAGAAAAGTTTTAGTCTTTTTTTTCTTCTTGGCTACTAGAATATAAGAGCTGAAGCAGAACTTTGAGACTCTGGTAACCCTCTAATTTTACAGAGCAGGCAACTTGATAGGAGCCAAATTATCTACCAACAGATAGATAATAATCTTCTGATAGCTTCTTCAATGTAAGTGAATTCTTAGTTCTGTACTCTTCCTTTAGAAACACTCCTAGGGGATTATGTGAACATATAGTGATATATGAACATTTAGACATAAGTGAACTACCTGCATGACCACTTTTATATGCCATGACACTATTCAGTTGGGCAGCAGAAAATTCATGTTCTACAGAAGCTGAAGTTTTCGGAGCAAAGGAAAAGGAAGCAAGGGAGCAAAGCAAGCTCCAAGGTGACCTGATCTAGCCATTTCTAGTAGGAGAAAAAGATACAATATGGTGCCTCATTATAAAGTTGCTGAGCAGTTCCAGCACATGAAGACTCAAATCAAAGTAATATTTCTGGTATGGTATTAATGAGGGGAAATATTCACCATCCTTTTCATTGTTGTGGCTGGGGCACATTCGGTGTGGGACAGACTGCTTTCATAGAGATCTGAAATATACCATGTAGGAAATGAGTGGAAAGTTCAATGCCAAAAACATGAACACATCATTAGAGCTTAAGAACCTTAATAAAGTGCTCCCATGGCAGATTCTCCATTGTTGAGATGTCAGGTGTTGCACCATCACAAGCTCTCCAGTTACATTTCCTTGTAATTTGGTCATTCATTCAAGTTAAGCATGTGTAATGCCAGCCAGCACAATGGGATTCAATGAATGTTCAACAAAAGCCAGGCATTTTTTTCAGTCATCAGTTACAGTGCCCAAATTCCATGTAAGTACTTGTTTACTCATATGGTAACTACATAGGTTTTACTTGGTCCAACATACCATGTTACAACAACCTAGTAATTTGCATGTTCTTCCTGATTATCTGGTAATTAAACCCAGTAAGTACAAACATACTGTAATTATCATGTAACTTACCATCTGGTCCACAGGATAGAAATAACCATGTATTTGCCTTATAACTGCATGGTCATTATTATGTAATGGAATGACCAATAATGAATAATCAGGAAAAGGACAGACATTGGTCATGGTGATGTTTCTAACATTACTTCTCCAGGCTCTCAGAAACAAGAGAGAATAGATGGTAGCCATAAGCCTGGTGAACATCTTTTAGATTGAGATAATCTATACCATAGTTTAAAGACCAAACTGGGGCTTATATCTGATCAGTTAGCAATGTTTACCATTTGTTTATTTGAACCAAACTCTCCTTTCTTTATAACCTCAAGCGGCTGTCAATAAAGGATGTGTTTGATTTTTCATAGCATCTTTCATATTTCTTGTGCTTCTTAAGGGGATGAAAAAAATGACAGCTCCAGGAAACACTTTTACATAAGTGAAAGATAGATATTCTCTCTCTGCAGAGATCCTAATCCAATGCCTCTTGACAAAGTGGCCCTGACTTCTTGAAAATTGTGCCAGTAGAGTGGAATGTCTGGCAGGTCTAGCCAAGTAGGAAGGGCTTTGGGTTTATGATTTAATTAAACTGTATGACATCCTCAAGGACCAGCCTAGTTAAGTTTAAAGAAGCTTATCATCATGTTGGTTATAGGATGATGAATTGTTTGACAACAATAATTCTTAAAAATCGTTTACTGAAATATATTCCAGCAAGTCACTTAAGAATCTTGATTTGCTTTGGTGAAATAAGTATGTACGCCAATGATCTTTAATAAATAAGGCACAGGGTCTTAAGCTAATTGTATGGAAAAAAGAACACTAGACTTGAAATCAAGACCATATTTGAATGTTTATTCTGACACTTAAGAGTTTTATGAGCCTGGACAAGTTATCTGACAATCTGAATCTTAGTATCTTCATCTAGAAAAAGGATATTGATAACACCTACATGTAAATGGTGAGGAGAGTACTGTGTAATCCAGAAAGTATTATGTGAATATTGAAATTAGTTACAAATTAGCCTCGAAATGTTACAAATAAGAACCAATTAATGAAAATGTTTTAGTGCCCTGCCCAGATATTGAACTCTAGTAATTAGCCTAGACTATCATTTCCATTTTGTGTCGGGTCATGTTAAACAATCTGATAAGTATGAAGTAATAAATACCTCAGATTTGTTTTCATTTGCATTTCTCTAATCAACAGTGGTTTAGAACTTTTTTCCTGTGCCTGTTGATAGCTTTGGTTTCTTCTTCTGAACTGCCTATTCATGTCCTCTGACCATTTATCCATTGAGGAATAATTCTATTTTTATAAATTGGGTTCTGTTCTTTATATATTTGATAAATGAGGCCTTTCTCAGAGAAACTTGCTATAAATTTTCCCATTTCCTTCTAGTTTTGGCTGCATTAGTTTTGTTTTTGAAAAAACAAAATCTACTTGATTCTTTCCATATAGTCTCAGCTGATTTTTTTCCTTTTAAAAAGTAATGGAACCATCCTTAAGACTCACATGGGTCAGGGAATTAAGGCTTGAACCACTGAGGTAGCTTCTTGATTACCTAAGTACAAAAGCCTAGAACACAAGAAATTTTTGTTTGTTTTGTTTTGTTTTCCCCATGAAAGTCAACTATGAACGTTCATATAGAGAAATTAAGCACCACTGAATCCAGTGTTTAGCACAGTGCCTGGTAGAGAGGAATTACTTAATAGAGGCTTGTGGACTTGGTCTGAATCAGTGTGGTATCTTTGTGGTAGAGCCTTTCCATGCTATTGTTAAGTAAATCTTTTTCTTTTTAAAAAAATGTTGGATGATCTATGAATACAGTCAAAGCTTGGTACTGGATAGTTTTGGAATTCATCAAATTTGGTATTTGATGCATTTTGACAAGAAAAAATTGTCATCGAATTTGATATTTGATTGGCACTTGAGCTTGCTAGACATTGTTCACATCATGATCTCCAGAAGCATATGCCCATTCCAGCTGAAACAAAGGATCTTATGTTAGTTCAGGAACATAAAGAAGAGCTTAACACTGAGGAACTGCAGGAATTTCAAAGGGAGTAATAATAGCTATTGGAGAGGGAGTTTTCTTCAGGTGAGGAAGAGGCAAAGAAGGATGCCTCCACTTCATTAATCAAGGAAAGGCACACAAAATCAGTTGAGTACAAAACTTTGTTGAAAAATATCACCCTGACGAAGTTTTAACAAGCAAAATTATAAATTTGTTAAATGATCAGACCATTTCCCACTTTAGAAGAATTTTGAAATTCAGACAAAAATAAAAATCATTGGATAGGTTTCTTGTGAAGCTTACCTGATGAATCTTAAGCAGGGTTAGGTGGTGATAAGGGACAGAAAAGAGAAAGAGAACGAACTCCAGTAGGGCAGTTGCTCTCAGATATTATGGAAGAGGACTCCTCTTCGAGACAATAACATTTCCCCCTCCCCACCATTCCTTTAGGCCATAAACTTTCAAAACAGGTAAAGTTGCAAAAATTATTTTATTTAATCTAATTATTGTTTTCACATCTATGTAGTATTAATGTTGATTTAGTAAAATACAACTCTATTAATGCATTTAATGCCTTATAAAATCAAGGTTTTCTGGGTATTTGGGGTAGATTAATTCAATTTATATCATTCATTATGAGAAAAGTTCTTTTGGTACTCAATCTGACTTTTGGAATGAATTAATGACAAGTACCAAAGTACTGCTCTATCTCATTTGGCTCTAATTCTGAACTTGAATCATCAGAATGACCTCAGTTAGACCTGATCCAGATTAGTCAATTAAATAAGATTCATCATCATTCCAAAGTTTCAATTTAACTATTCACACAGGAAAAATTAAGTGGACAAAGAATGCTAATTATTCAATTTATTATATAGTTGTATGGACAATCTATCATGTTTGTTCATTAGCGTCAATGTGTATGAGTGTGTTTGTGTTTATGGTCAGAAACTGGAACTAGGTAGGAAACTGAATAAGAGAAATAAAGTAAATTATCATTGGAAATGAAAAAGTTCTATGAATTTTCTTAAGCTGCTATTATTTATTGGAATGATGGCAACAACATGGGATTTGAAGTTAAATGGTTAGAGAATTTCAAAGTTGGAAGAAATATCAGAAGTCATCAGACCACAGCTGACTCTAAAAATTTATTCTAAAAATTAGTAATTACTCATCTATACCCCTAAAGAGATCAAAGAAAGAGGGGAAAGAAAAGTATATGTGTATATATATATATATATATATTTATACATACGCATATGGCTGTATATGTATATATGTAATACACATGTATATTTATAGCAGTTTTTTGTAGGGGTAAAGGTTTTGAAATGAAGGGGATGCCCATCAATTAGGGAGTTAAAATATAATACAAGAATGTACTGGAATGATATTATACCATAAAAATGATGAAAGAGGCGGTTTCAGACAAACCTGGGAACACTTATATAAACTGACACAGTTAAGTGAATGGAATCTAAATAATGATTTATACAATAACAACCATGTTGTAAAGAGAAAACGACTTAGAAAGACTTAAGAACTCTGATCAATGCAATGACCAATCATTATTTAAAGGAGCCCTGATGAAACATTCTGCCTATCTCCTGACTAAAAGATAATCAATTCAAGGTGTAAAATGAGAGATACATTTTTGGACAAAACCAGTCACTGTGAATTTGTCTGACTTAACTATGGATATCTGAAACAAGAGTTTTATTTTTCTTTCTTTCAGTCTGGGAAATGGAGATGAAGAGGAATGGAACTAATGATGGAGTGACCAAAATGGGAAAAAAAAAGGTAATAAAAGAGGCTAATGCTAGGAGAGAATAGAAGAATTAGTAGGGAACACAAATAGGCCAGCTTCAAAAATAGCATGTTGGATTTACTATGTAGTTAAGAAGAAAAACAAGCTGTTTGGACTATAAGACAGCTTCACGCAGAATCCTTTTCTTGTCTACTTCTTGTGAAAAAATTCTCATTCATTTATTTAAGCTCAGAATTTTAAAGAAGAAAAAAATACTAATAAGTGATTATTAAACTTCTTGAAGACCTTCAGTGAAGAGGACATGAGTTAAAACTTTGGCTCTGCCACTAAGCTCTGTGACATTGAGTAAGTCACTTGATCTCAATCTCATTTTTCTCCTCTGGAAAATGTGATAATAGGGCTTTCTCTACTTATTTTTGGAGGTTATTATATAAGTTCTACATAACAGAAAATGGCATAAAAATTTCAGCAATTATAGAGAAGTAAAGGTGTGTACCAGAAAGAGCACCAGGTATGCAGTCGGAGAACTTACATTCCAATCCTGGCTTCTTACAGTTACCAATTGTAACCTTGGGTAAATTACTTCTTTTTCATAAACCCTTGTTTCTTTATTAACATTTTCTTAACTCCCTCTTGTATAGAACTTTTAAGAGGAAAGTGTTGTGTTAAGTGATACACAGGGGTTAGCTATTATTATTATCATCATCATCATCATCATCATCATCATGATTATTATTACTGGTTTATTAACATACAGAATCTGCCTCCAAGTACTCAAGTCCCTTCAGTCTGAATCAGTGTGGTCAAACATGGTTTTAAAAACCCATAGTACCAGAAATTGAAGGCATACCCATCAATTCTCAACGGGGAATGGATAAATAAGTTGTGGCATGTGGTTGTGATGGAATACTACTGAGTCATAAGAAATGACAAGTAGGTTAATTTTAACAATGCAAAGACCTACATGAAATTATGAAGAGCAGAACCAAGAGAACATTAACTATAGCAATAGAAATATTGTTTGAAGAATGATGTGTGCATGTCCATCTCCAAAGAAAGAACTGATCAATAAAAATAAACAAGACATAATTTTATGTGTATACTTACCTTTTTGTCAAATAGTGAATTCTTTAACGGGGGTGGGGGGAGGGAAGAAGGGACTTAATTAGATATTTTAATGTAACAAACAAATTAATTATTTTTTAAGCCCAAAGAAGAAAGAAGGAGACAGGAATTTGTTTAATCCAAAAGAAAGTGAGTTAGACTTGGGAGTCAGAAGTTTGAATCCTGACCCTTCTATTTATTATCTATTACCTTAGAAAAGTTATCTCCCCTTTCTTGGTCCTGAGATTCCTCATCTGTAAAAGAGAGAAAAGAACTTACATGACATTTATCATCCTTTCCAGCCGCAAGTCTATGATCTTTTGAACACACAGGTTGATTTTTGTGTGTGTGTATGTGTGTGTTTTCTATAGACGTCAGTGTATATTGAGGCCCCCACCATGATACCTGCAGAAAGGATATTTTATTTAAAGACAGCAGACTGTTTGCTTTTATTTAGTAATGATGAGTTAAAAGCCTCTTTAAAATGGGCTCCGGTTTCTCCTCTGGGTGGGCTCACTGTTGGCAGGGGGCCATGCAATACTTCTTGGATTTGTTTCCTTTCATAAGCCCATTAATTAGAAGCAAATAAAGTAAATATATAGTTGCCTTATATTTCTCCTCTTTTTACTCCCCCTCCTGCTTCTTTCCTTTCAATGAAAGGTCCAAACAGCAGATATGGGGTGTGTGGGGTGAGGACAACAGTGGTGTGCAGACTGGATCACATGCATGGGGCTTCATGTAAGTTTCATGACTGCATTTGCTTTCATTGATCTGGCAGCGTGGTGCCCCTCATGGAGTGACTTCAATCAATGTCAACCTTAAAGTGGTACTAAACTCTTTTTTTTTTTTTTTTAGTCACAGTCAAAGATTGCTTATTTATGAGACCAATGAGTTAAGCCTCTTAGTCCTCAGAGGCCTGCATCTTTTTAGAACCATCAGGGTATTTCCTGTTTGGGACAATTCCCTGACTTTGGGGGGTCGGGGGGTGGGGTGGAATTGAAATTAAATTCTTCTTGGTGAGGCTCCCTCATCCCTCATCACCTTTTAGAAGGATCAAGGGTTCTCATGTTGCCTTCTTCTTGGCAGGCCATATTCCACACTCAAGGAAAGATGGGCCTCTTCTCCCCACCAGAGATGTCTTTCTGGAGTGCTGATTAGTTAGCACATAATTCATTGAACAAACTGTTTTGACTACTTACACAGATCAAAGAACAATAGTAACAGTATAGATGCTAATTCTATAGCATTAAAAAATTTCCAGGACGCTTTCCTCAACAACCCTGTAAGATAGATGATACAAGTATTATTATCCCCAATTTACAGATAGAAAACTGAGGTGCAGATGAATGAAATGACTTACTGAGAGTTATGCAGCTACTAAATATAAGTGCTAGAACTCAAACTCAGGTGTTTTGATTCCACCAATGTCTTGTGCATTATTACCTTGGAAAAGTCACTTTACTTCTCTTGATGCTAAGAATCCTCATCTATAAGGGAGAGAGAGAGAGCCCTGAACACACATGATATTTACCGTCTTTTCCAGCACTAATTCTATGATCTTTTGAGCACAATTCACATAGGACTTTCTACCCTATTCATGTTGCCTCTCTGGAAGAGGCCATAGTGAACCTCCATTTTATAGAAGGAGAAACTTGGGTCCAAACAACTTAGATAGTCTCTGCTTTTGAGATTCTCATAGAGATGGGGACAATACTGATCTGGGTGGGGAAAGACCATTATTACTAACTGGTACTTGAGTAAAATAGAAAGAGCATGACATACTTGGCACTTAATGAAGAAACATTTACTAAACACTTAGTATATTCCTGGCATTATGCTAAGCACTGAGGATACAAAGACAAAAATAATTCCTGTCCTCAAGGATCTTTTGTTCTAATGAGGGAGACAACATGTAGATGAAGAGCCACATACAAGACACATAGAGAATAAAGTGGAGGTAATCTTAGAGAAGACCCTGCTAGCATCTGGGGGCACTGGGAGAGGCCTGTTGGGGAAGTCATCATTTGAGGTGAGTCTGGGAGCAAGCGAGGGATCCTAAGGGGTGAAGGTAATGAGGGAGAGTCATGGGCTTAATTAACTAGTACAAAGACACCAGAATGAGAGGTGAGAAACAACAAGTAAGATAGCTGGTTTGTAGAGTCTGCACAGAGGATTAAAGTATGAAACGACAGGAAAACTAGGAAGAATCTATGTTTTGAAGGGCTTTAAATTCCAGAAGTCTTTATATTTGATCTAGGAGTTAATGGGAAGCCACTGGAACTTGGGAAAATCACTTTTACAGTTAAGTGGAAGATAGATTAGAAAAGAGTTTGACTCAAAGAGAGAGATCAATTAGAAGACTATTGCAACAGCCAGATTCAAAGAAAAGAGCCTGAACTATGGCAGTAGCTATGTAAGTGGAGTGAAGGCAACACACACACATGCATATGTGTATTTATGTGTATGTATGTACACATGTATGTATATATACAAGAGATAAAGGGACTATAGAAATCACAGGTGTGGGCAACTGCTTGGATTTGTGAGGTGAGTAAAAATGAGGAGTGTAGGCTGACATTGCAGTTGCAAGCCTGGGTGACCTAGAGAATGGTAGTGCTCTTAATAGTAATAGGGAAACTGGGAACAAGGGAGGGTTTAGAGAGAGAAAATGAGTTCTGTTTTGTATATGAATTTGAGAGGCTTATGGGATATCCAATTTGAAATGTCCAGTAGGTAGTTGGTAAACTCTCAGGTGACATCCTCAGCAGGGAGGGTAAGGGGAAACGGTGGCATGAGAGGCATGATGAGAGAAGTGATGTATAGAACAGTTGTTGTCATGAGTGTAATAGAGAATCAGTTAAAGATGATTAGGATTGCTTCCTTCAGTGAAGGCCCAGTTGACATTAGATAATGTAAATTTGAAGAGGAACTTTTCAGAACAGTTTTATGATTTTCTCTCATTCTGTTCAGTAGCACATGATTTCAGGAAGGAGGGTAGCATATGGTAAAAGTAACCTAGAGTTCGAGTTTGATAAAGCATGATCAATACTAGGACAAAGGAACAAGGGATATAAGAAGAGAGGAAAATGAAGAGTCATTGATGGGCCAAAATTGAGACGAGAGGAGAATTTAGCTAGAGCAGGACTGATACCCTAGGAAAGGAGAAAATGGAAGTCATAGTGATTAAAATGAAAAATGTGGTTAGGGGGTCACAAGACATAGAGAAACATGAAATGCCAAAAAATTATGATCTGATACGGGGTTGTATAGTTCATAGATATAGAAATGGAACATTCATGAGAGATGGAAAGATCAAAAGTATAGGGGGCAGCTGGGTAGCTCAGTGGATTGAGAGCCAGGCCTAGAGACGGGAGGTCCTAGGTTCAAACCTGACCTCAGTCACTTCCGAGTTGTGTGACCCTGGGCAAGTCACTTGACTCCCATTGCCTAGCTCTTATCTCTCTTCTGCCTTGGAGCAAATACACTGTATTGACTCCAAGACAGAAGGTAAGGGTTAAAAAAAAAGTATAACCATCTTTATGTGAGTTGAGGTGGGGTGGGGGAAGAGGTAATGGAAATTTAGTATATTGAGTGAAGTTGAATAGATTGAAGGAAGTTGGAAGTTGTATTATATATTGTGCTGAAGTCTTCTACTATCAGAATAGGGACTGAAGTAGAGAAAAAAACTGAAAGTTAGATACTGAACTCATTGAGGAACAGGGAAGATATATTAGGGACTGGTTGACAGTGGATATCAGAATCTCAATTAGATAATAAAGCTGAGTGATGGGGCTAGAGGGGACATAGGCAAATTCTCATGGGGCAAGGAAACATTTTGACTGTAACTTTTGGGGCAAATGGAGAGAAGGGATGAGAATCATTATCTTCTCATTCTCTCATTCTTATACCTTGAGTCACAGCTATTATTAATCCCTTTTTAGAAATGGGATCTTTCATCCATAGAACCAAATGTGTCTTTGAACATATATAACCAAAAGAGCCTTTGATCCAGTTGAGAATGACATCACATACATATAATGTTGTCACATACATGGGAGACATCACAAGCATGGAATGTCATCACATTCATGGAAGACATCACATCTAGAGTACGGGCTCCCCTTTGTTTTAGGAAGGACATGGGCAAATAGAGAACATTCAGAAGTGGGCAACCAAAATGGTGAAGGACCTTATATTCATGCCATATGAGGATCGATTAAATGAACAGAGAATGGTTACTCTTTAGATGTAAGAGAAATTAGTAGTCATCCTCAAGTATTTGAAAGACTACCATGTGAAAAACAGACAGGTCTTGTTCAGCTAGACCCCATAGGGCAGACCTAGAAGCACTGGGTAAAGCAGGGGTCAGCAACCTTTTTGGCTGTGAGAGCCATAAACGCCACATTTTAAAAAATGTAATTTCGTGAGAGCTGTACAAGTGCTCACAGTGCGCGCTCCTGTAACAGCACCTGAAAAAAAATCGACTTTATGGCTCTTGCAGAAAGAGCCATATCTGGCCCTCAAAAGAGCCACATATGGCTCGAGAGCCATACATTGCTGACCCCTGGGGTAAAGGATAGGAAGATGTACTTATAGAGCTCGAGGAGAGGGAAAAAACTTCTTTACAGTTAGAGCTGCTCCAAAGTGGAAAGGATGGACAACCAGGGAGTGCCACAGAGGACAGAGTACTGTGTCTGAAATCAGGAAAACTCCTTTTCCTGAGTTTAAATCTGACCTCAGGTATTTATTAGCTGTGTGTCCTAAGACAAGTCACTTAACCTTATTTGCCTTAGTTTCCTCATCTGTAAAATAAACTGGAGAAGGAAATGGCAAGCCTCTCTGGTATGTTTGCCTGGAAAACTCCAAAAAGGGTCATGAAGAATTGGACCCCTGTGAAACAAATGAATGATGACAACAAGGTGGAAAGAACTGTCTCTAAATGGTAGTGGGTTTCCTTTTATTCGGGGTCCTTAAACAAAGGTTAGATGACCATGTAGTCAGTATTTTGTAACAGGCCTTGGTTTTCAGGTATGCATTAAACTAGAAGGGCACTGAAGTTACTTCTAACTATGATTCTGTGATTAAGACTCGGTAGAGGCAGCTTAGCATGGAAGATACAGCTCTAGACTTGGAGTCTGAAGACATGGATTGAAATCTCTCCTCAGACATTTACTAGCTGTGTGACCCAGGGTAAATCACTTAATCTCGCTATGTTTCAGGTTTTTTTTTTCTTTCTTTTTTTTTTTTTCTTTCTTAAATGAAGGTATTAATTAGACTAGGTGGCTTCTAAGTCCCTTAACATCTCCAAGTCTATGATCCCTCTCTTAGGTAACAGAGTTAGCATTAGACCTTAAGTATCCTGAATCTTGGTCTTTTGTGCTATATGGCTGCTTCTCTAAAATCCATGGTTATTTCCAAGGAAGTCCACATTATCTTTTGTGGGAGGGGAATTGGAGCTAAGGCAAAGCATTTCTCTGACTGAAGGTTGCCCTGGTGAACCTGTTAAGCATTTACCTGTGTGAAAGGGGAGAAGAATGGGCCATATGGTGCTGTCAATGACATCCCATTCTATAACTCCAGGAAACCCGAAGCTTTGCCGTCCCCTCCCTCTCATATTACTCAAGTATGTAACACACTGATTCATAATTAATGTGTTTGATCTATTGAAGTGTCTATTTACATTCTCATTTTTTGCCCCTTACAGAAACAAAAACTTGGTCTGTGAAAGCTACAAGGTTGTTTGTCAGTGCTCTCTTTCTCTTCTTCGGTCTCTCCATAGTGCCAAAAGGAGAGGCAGCCTGTTGTAGCAGAGAGAGGGCCAAGACCTACATTCAAATTCTGCCTCTGACACATATCAGGTATGAGAACATAGGCAAGTGATTTGGCCTTTCCCTGCCTGAGGCAACTCTAAAATGGTAAATTGTAGATTTTCTTTCTTTCTTTCTTTTTTTTTTTTTAAGCCCTTACCTTCCATCTTAGAATCAATACTGGGTATTGGTTCTAAGGCAGAAGAGTGGTAATGACTAGTCAATGGGGTTAAGTGACTTACCCAGGGTCACACCGCTAAGAAGTGTCTGAGGTCAGATTTGAACCAAGGACCTTCCATCTCTGAGCCTGACTCTCAATACACTGAGTCACCCAGCTGCCCCCTAAATTGTAGATTTTCCACTGATCTATGTTGACAGAAGAAGTTTCTACACTAGGAGTGCCTCTCTGCTGATCAAAGAACTTCACTTCTCAAAAAGGAGCATATCTATGCATACAAGAAAAACACTGGGAGTAACTGTTTCTTAGTTAGGGCTGACTGAGTGCTGACTAACCTGCCTTTAGATATTTGTCATTTTAAGCAGGTGCTCCTCTTGCCTAGGTTTTAGGAAAGTGGTTTCCAGAGAGAAGAAAGTGACTTTAATATAACACTGTGATCCACAGGATCACAAATTTAGACCTGAGAAAATACCTTGGGGGGGGGGTCACTCATTTTAACATGCTGAATTTATAGATAAGGAAAGCAAGGCCTAAGGAGGTTCTGTGACCTGTGTAAGGTTGTTGTTGTTTGGTCATTCAGTCATGTCCAACCATGTCCAACTCTTTGTAAACTCATGAACCATGCATGACATCTCAATACTGTCTGTTGAGTTTTCTTGGCAAAGGCACTTGAGTGGTTTGCCATGTCTTTCTCCATTACATTAAGGCAAACAGAAGTTAAGTGACTTGCCCAGGGTCACACAGTAAATGTCTGAGGTTTTCCTGATCCCAGGCCCAGGGCTATCCACTGAGTCAATTAGTTTCCATTACATAGGTAGTAACTTCCAGAGGCTGAATTTGAACATGTCTTTTGATTGCAGAGTTTATGCAAAAGATAATAAATGGAGGACCCATGATGGCAAAAAAAAAAAAAAAAAAAAGTTAATGGAAACACAGAGGAAAAAACAACTGCTTGAACACATGGGTTGAGGCGGACATGATTGGGGATGTAGACCCAAAATGACCACACCAATGCAACTATCAATAATATGGAAATAGGTCTTGATCGATGACACATGTTAAAACCAGTGGAAATGTGTGTCGGCTATGGGGGAGGGGGGTGAAGGGGAAAGTAAAAACATGAATCACGTAACCATGGAAAACTTTTCTAAAAAATAAATAAAAGTTAAAAAAAGTTAAGAACCCAAACCACTTGTCAGTTTGCCAGTGTCAATGCCAATGTATTAAAAAGAAACTCCACTACAATGTTGCAAAGCGCTAATGTCATATTCACTTGTATCTGACAATTATAACATTGTTTTATTTTATGGCTCTAATAGCCTTTGTGATATTATTTCTTCCAATGTTGTGTTTTTATATATGTACATGTGTAAGCAAATCAATCAACCAATTAACAGACACTTATTAAATGCATATGATATGTTAGGCACTTTGATAGCTGCTGGTAACACAAAGAGAAGGATGAAATAGTCCCTGATTAACAGCTTTACAGATAGCTAATGAGGTTCACATATAAGTGTCAAGTGAGGGAAACAAACAATGTTATATAAGAAGGAAGAATAATCATTTACTAGGAGTCTGTTATGTGCCTGATATTGTGCTAAAATATAAAGTGTATCACATTTGATCTACACAACAACCTTGGGAGGTAGGTATTATTGTTATTTTCTAATCTTTTAATTTATTTAATATTCTTTTCTTTTCAAATTTTGAGTCCCAACATTGATTCCCACAGCACAATAGCACTCTATCACAATCATATGACATCATTTGTTTATCTACTTCCTTTCTTTTATATCTTTGCCCTCCTATTTCCATATTGAGTAAATTGTATTCCTATACACAACTGAGTGTATGTATATTTATTCTTCTTTCTTTGAATCAATTCTGATGGGAGTAAAGTTCATACATTGCCTACGCCCCATTTTCTCCTCCATGTTAAAAACTCTTCCTTGCACACTTTTATGTGAGAACATTTTCCCCATTCTCTTTCTTCCTTCTCCCTTCTCCCAGTGTGTTCTTCTTTCTCAATCCATTTTTTAGATCATTCTAATATATTTAATTCACACCCATACCCTCTGTCTATGAAAACTCCTTTTTAACTGCCCTAATAATGATAAAGTTCTTAGGAATTAAATGTATCATCTTTCCACTTAAAAATGTAAACAGTTTGATTTTATCAAGTCCCTTATGGTTGCTCTTTTGTATTTGCCTTTTTATATTTATTTTGAGACTTACATTTCAGTGTCAGATTTTTTATTCAGCTCTTGTCTTTTAATCAGGAATGCTTAGAAATCCTTTCCCCCCACATGAAGGATTATATTCAGTTTTACAGGGTAAATTATCCTTGGTTGTAATCCTAGCTTGTAGGAGGCACAGCCTGAGACCCTTAAGTATAGCCCTGGGCCAAAGAACAGCTGATGTTTATCTCACTTTTCATCTTGAGGCTTATAGCCTCAAACTTCCCCCTTTTCTCAAAACACTGTACATGATGTTTTCTATAAAATCATTGATGTATACATTCCTTGGAACTCTAAGTTTAGGTTGTTTTACATGATGATTTATCTTCCTATAGAATCATTATCTTAAGATTTGATGTTGTATTCAGTTTGCTTTGTAACCACTTGAGGCTACTCTTTTAATTATTGCCTTTTACTGTGAATGTGAAAAACCTATGCAAAGATCTTTAGCCTATTTTTCTCCCTCTACAGAGGCAGAAATCATTCTCAATAAAGCTCCTTTATTTGCCAGCCGCAACTTGGCCCTCCTGATATCACAGTGTTCGTGTCATTTTTCTTACTGCCTTTAAGGACTGTTAACAATGGCAGACTAGCTCCTTTGCCTTCCAGAATATCATATACCAAGCCCTCTGTTCCTTCCACATGAAAGTTTCTAAATCTTGTGTCTTTGAATCAATATTATACATTGGTTATAAGGAAGAATAACAGTAAGAGCTAGGCAAGGAGAGGGTTAAGTGATTTGCCCAGGGTCACAAAGCTAGGCAGTGTCTGAGGCCAGATTTGAATCTAGCACTTCTCTCTAGTCCTGGCTCTCTTATTTACTGAGATACCTAGTTGCACCTTGACCTTATACAATCTTGACTATGGTTCTACCGTATTGAATTGTTTCCTTCTGACTGTTTGAAGTATTTTCATTTTGACCTGGGAGTTCTGGATTTTGTTATGATATGTCTAAGAGTTTTCATTTTGAGATCTCTTTCAGGAAATGATCAGTGGATTCTTTCACTTTCTATTTTGCCTCCTGGATCTAAACTATTAGGGCAGTTTTCCTTGATATATGATATATGAACTTGAAATAAGATGTTTAGGCTCTTTGATCATGACTTTCAGGTTGTCCAATAAAATTTAAGTTATCTCTCTTTAATCTATTTTCCAGGTTAGTTTTTTCTTTAATGTTTTTATTGCTTTAACTTTTTTATTAACTTTTAAAAATTGTTTTAAATTTTATTTTTATTTTTAAAATTTTTTATTTTAGTAACAAATTTCTACATAAGTTTTCTGAAGTTATATGATCAAAACTGTTTCCCTCCCTTCTTCCCTTCCCTCTCTAAGAGCTGGCAAGCAAGTCAATGTTTTACAGTATTATCATGCAAAACATATTTCCATATTATTCATTTTTGTACATGAATAATCTTATAAAACCAAAACCTCAAAATATATACCCAAATAAACAAATGAAAAATCATAGGCTTTCATCTGCATTCCTACTTCAACAGTTCTTTCTCTGGAGGTGGATAGCATTCTTTTTCATAAGTCCTTCAGAATTGTTCTGGATCATTGTCTTGCTATTAGTAGCAAAGTCTATCATATTTGATCATTCCACAATGTTGCTGTTATTGTATACAGTGTTTTCCTGCTCTGCTTATTTGCATGTCAGTTTTTCTGATGAGATATTTCACATTTTCTTTTATTTTTTCCATCTTTTTTATTTTGTTTTATTATTCTTGAAGTCTCATGGTGCCAGTAGCTTCCATTTTCCCAGTTCAAAATTTAAAAGAATTATTTCCTTCAGTGAGATCCTGTACCTCTTTTTCCATTTGGCCAACTCTGCTTTTTGAGAAGTTCTTTTCTTCAGGATTTTTTGTGCCTTTTTCTTTCTTCCTTCCTTTCTTCCTTCCTTCCTTCCTTCCTTTCTTCCTTCCTTCTTTTCTTTCTTTCTTCCTTTTTCTTCCTTTGCTCCTTTTTCTAGTCCATTTCTTATCTTTGAACTTTATATTAAAGTTGGGCTCTGCTTACCTTGGGGTGGAAAAGCAATGTCTCAAGCTTCAAGCTTTTTTGTGCTGTTTTATTCAGAGCTAGTTCTGAGGTTCTACAATTTTTTGCTATTTCTAAGGTACTGTGATTCTGGGAGAGGTATGGACAATACTTTCCTGGTCTACACTCTGGTCTTTACTCAGGAAGGGTCCCTGATCCCCTGCCACCTCAAGGACTAGTTCTCTGCTTTGGAATTAGGATCAGGACCCCTGATCTCTTGCATTCAACTATCAGAGTTTCTTTCCACCCTGGAACTGAGACCTAAGACTATCTATTGGCTATAAAGTGGCTAGTCAGCACCGGGTTGTACCCATTGTTAGCAAAGGATTCCATATAATATCTTTCTGATCAGTCGTCCAAACCTCTTATTATGTCTGGGCTTAGTGTTCCAAAAGCTACTGCCTGTGCTGCTATGGCTGCTATTGCCAATGCTGTGTGTGTGGACTCTGGACAGGCTTCCGCCCTGGTGTAACAGACTTCTCCTGCCAACTCTTAAGCTGTTTTTAGGCTGTCTCATCCTGACCTTTTATTGGCTCTACCATTTCAAAATTTCATTCAAGATGTTATTTTAAAGTTTTTTGGAGTCGAATGTTGAGAGAGTTTAGCTGGGTATCTGACATTAGTCTTGGCTCCCTTGAGTAGGCATTGTCATTATCCCTATTAATTAGTTGAAGAAACTGAGGCAGATAGAAGTTAAGTGTCTAGCCCAGACACAGAGTTAATAAAAGTCTAAGGTCACATTTGAACTCAGGGCTCCCTGGCTCCAGATCTAGTGCTCCCACTGTACCAATTAGCTGTCTTTAGAAATTCAAAGGAATAATTTTGGAAGATTGGAACAGCGTAGTATAACAGTTCTCAAAGTGTGGTACTTTCTACTTCTGGAGTCCCCTGAGATCCTTTTGGGGGTCTTTGAGGTCAAAATAATTTTCATGACAACACTAAGACATCATTTGCCTAGTAAAGTGCTCCTTCCCTTTCAAAATACATATCTGTATGGGACTGTATTTTCTTCATCTACTTCACCAACCAAACAAACAAACAAACAAAAAACAGATTTCAACAGATTGAATGCAGAAACAGATATGAGAAACCAGCTGCCTTCTATTAAGCCAGACATTGAAGAGATTTGTAAAAATATGTAAAACAATGCCACTCTTTTTTACAAATTATTTTTGTTTTGCAAAATAAAGTTGTTTTTCATAAAATATTTTAACATGTAATAGTTTTATTGTTGTTCTTTTTTAAAAAAGCACAATATTTTTTAAATGCTCAGTTTTTATTTCTAATGTGATAAATATCCTTAGATAGTTGTGTTCCGGAACTAGCTCTAACTTGGTCACACTGATTGTAAATTTTCAATGTGAGCATTTACACTTCAGAAATCTGCAAACCAGTTACAATGGAAGGCTTAACATATTGTTTTGTTGATTGTTTGCAGTTAGAGTGATAGTTAAATGTTAATAGTGTAGATTAAACTTAAAATGTGTTGTGCTAGTTATTAAACTTTTACCAGCACATCCCTGCATTTGGCTTACATAAAGTTCTTCCAGATCCTCAATAATTTTTAGGATTGTGCTAATATCAAAAAGACCTGAGTGAGGATTGTAGAAGAAAGCATAGTAGAAAGAATGTTGGATTAGGAATTGAGAGATCTGGGTTCAAGTTCTCATTCTGTCACTAACTTCCTTAGTGACTTTAGTGAGGTCATTTTCCCTATCTGACATGTTATTTCATCATCCATAAAGTGAGGAGATTTGACTAGATCTAGACTTTTGAACATCTCTTCAGGTTCAACTTTTCTAGGGGGTAGTTTTTATAAATATATTAGAAATCCACATTAAATGTATGCATGTCCTGGCAAAATACCAAAAGATAGCATGAAAAGTAATTATGGAATTAGTGAATTAGCTTTCTACTTACACTTTTATTGTAAGGCTAATCATTGTTTAAGCAAATTAACCCTTTTCTAATAGGGCCACAGATGCTTATGAGAACATGAGAATATGCTTGAATTTCTTAGATTAGCCATGAATTTCACAATGAGTCCATTCATTGACATCAACAGATAAGAAATTTCAGATAACCAATGATAACCCTTTAAAACTGGAATATGAACTTAAATTTCATTCGTGAATTTGGCTAGCTAGTCTTTCTAAGCTGAAAACCTTCATTTTAGCTGGTAGTTATGTATTGTTTTCTAGTTTTCATAATATTCCATTTTCAATGGGTTCCTGATCTTATTGGTATGGGTACTCTATTCACCAGGACACTTGCAACTCATCTTGAACAATTCTTGTCCATATATTTTCACAAAACCTCTACAAGAGATCTACCAAATACACTGATGACTTTCTTCTATTGTCTTAACATTCACTTGATAGCAGAGTAATACTCAGACTGCTTCTGGTTACCCTCACTCTCATTCAATGACTGGCATACCTCTTTCTTTGGAAATTCATATTTAGTTTGTACTTAGCATAGTGCTTAGAACAAAGTAAGGCCTTAAGTGCTTTTTCATTCATTCATTTATTCATTCATTCATCCATAACTTGTGTCCTGAATGATATGTGGCTTTACATTATCTCTCATATTTGAATCATTGCTAATACTATGCCCCCAAGGCTTTGTATATGCTTATATTCCTGTTGTTCTTTGGAGGCATCTACAATTTTGATTCTTCTAATATTAAGCATTCCACAATCTGCAGAAGAGATCATCTGTGCAAAAAGGAAAAAGAGATGGGTTTTATAATTATTGTTGTTTGGGGATTTCTGAAAACATCAAGCAGTTCCCCAAATTGAATTCAATCTAATCAACCTGGCTACTTAATTCTGGACCCAGCTCATCATCTATCTATGACAACTATCCCAGAAATATGCACTAATGGACTAATTCAATAAGTCATCTATCAAATTACATATTATATAGTCAGGACATTTATTCTTTATTCAGTGGGTTCATATGTAGGTTAATTTGGAGTGACTTGTTGATCCTGCTGAGAAGATTCTAAAAGAGTTCCTAAGGAATCTGCATGGCACATGTGTGTCATGGACCCCTTTAGCAATTTGGCTATGCTTATGGATCCTTTTCAAGTACAATGTTTTTCTTTTGCTTTTTATCTCTTTAAATAATTGAAGGAAATGTTTTCATGTGGAGGTTAATCAGTAAAAAAAAATGTAAAATTTTTCCCATCCATGCTCAGAGAACTCTAACCACATATCTAAGGACCAAAGGTTAAGAACTCCTATTCTATAATGTTTGAGGCAACCCACACCTTATTATTTACAAACAGGGTTCTAAAATAATGGAAAGGATCTCAGAAAAAGCACCATTATCAAAGAAAGATCAGTAAGACAACATCAGCAATTACCAACTCACATGCCTACTTCTTTTTCCACCATAAAATCTTCATGAAAATGGTCTATATACTCACTAAGGCAAACCTTGATGAAAATATGAGAAGACGGATAGTCTTTGCACATCAATGTTCTATAGCAGCTTTTGACTCAAGTATAGTAAAATGAAGACATAAAGCTCTTCTTAAATGATGTCTCTCATATATTTGTGTAAATATCATACAAGATTTCATGACAAATGAAACACAGAAATAACTGGTCAAAAACTGTTAAGTATCAACATCAACAAAGGTATCAAACAAGGGGACAGAAAACTCATTCAAGGGTTTTATAGTGTTGTGAAGGATGTCTGGTCTAAAGTCCAATTGGATAAAGGATTCCTTATCTACATGGAAATCCTCCAAATCCAAGTTTTTAAGCGCATGGTCTTAACCCAGTGTTTGGCAAACTATGGCCTTCGGGTCAGATATGGCCCCCTGAAATGTTCTGTTCCACCCCCCAGACATTATTCCTAATCTGACAAATATAATGAGTAGGATACAATACAATGAAACTTTGAAAGGGTTGCCTTAGAAACAGATTGACAGATGAACATTTCCTTTCCTTTGGCCCCCTCTTTAAAAAGTTTGCCCATCACTGGTTTAACCTATTCTTTTGTCTATTCTTAATTCATAAGGTTTATAATATAAATCTTTTACATTCCTATCACATATGCATACATATCACAGAAAATACATACTTTTTAAGACTCCTAATCTAAGAAAAGCCTTCATGGACCAATTGAAACCTCATTTAAACTTTCATCATTTCATGAAGGTTTCCTTCCAAAAACAGAAGTGACTGCTATTGTGAAAATCAAATGGTTGTCATGTGGACCCAATGTGAACTGAGCTCAATTTCTTTGCCCAGAGAATACATTTCATTATATAAACATATATGCTTGTTCTAACTGTCTCCGCTCCTAATTATAGACAAAATGTGTTGGAAAGAGGGAAACACATCCCGGCCTCAAGAAAGCCATTGCAAGGCTCTGACAGCACCTGGCAGGGGTAGCTTCAATGTTTTTCCATAATATGTTGTACCTATGTCGACCTGTGCCAACCACCTAAATTCCATTCCAACTCGCACCCCCCTCTTCCCCAGAAGCCCATTTTCCTTTGTGTTCCCAAAGTAACTTGTCATTTCTCATCTGTGGGACTGCCAAAAATAAAAATCCCTCAGCTGGGACCAGGTGATTTCTTAACCCACCTCCCCCTCCCCAAACAAATGGAAAAGAGAAACCGAATGAAGGAGATTGAGTATGCAATGGTGCCCGCCAGGTTAGAAGCAGTTGTACCCAAACCTGTATGAGGTTCACCGGAAGTGAGCAATGTCGGTATGGGGGGGCAAGAGAAGATAGGGATAGAGAAATCATTTGGGGGACTTCACCCCATTCAAATCTAACTAATGCTCTCTGCCAGATGAAAGTTTCTTATCCTTTAGTAAAGCGAATATCTCCCTGATAGCAGTTGGGGGAAGAAAATGCAGATGTCAACCCAGTGACACAGAATAATCTATTTGCTCAGTGCTTGTATTTTCCTACCAATTTTGTATTTTTCAAAAAGGACAATAAAACAATTGTACTCTAGGCTAATTAATGACAAGCTGGTAAAAGCATCTCTCCATTGTTCCATTTATTCTTCATTTCTTGCAGTTAACAGCCCTGTCTCTGAAATGAATCAATGTCGTTTACACAATGCTGTCACCCCATTGTTTCTTTATCATCCTCCATTTTCATAAATCGGGGTGTTAATCCCTTAATGGCTTTTCTCAGAGCTTAAAAAAAAAAAACCTCAACTATGCACAATGTTAATCCAGGGCCCCCCTGCAACAATGCTTGTTTACACAGGCGGCCTCTTAAATATGTTTACTATAAAAATGAGTTCCTTGTTTGGAGTCAGCCCTATCTGTTTGTTTTCTAAACACTGAATCACACAAGGTGTGTGGAGTCTCATTTTAATTAGCCCCTTGGTTTATCAGGTAACACTACCCTTTGGGAGGGCTTCACTGGCCCAGAAAAAAAGGGGTTGGAGAACCAAGAATGGGTTCCCTTGGATTCTTTGCATTTTGCCTTGGAGGAAGGGAGGTGAGATCCCACTCTGGAGTCTTCAAATACTAGAGAGGAACCTGGCAGGGGCTCTCACATGGGGTGGGATTAGAGAGGGAGTTGAAGGAAACTCCAGAGAGAAAGAACCTGATTTGATTTGAATCTAACAACTTTTTCTGGGCAAAATGAGAAGTAAACATCCCACAAGTAACAGGGATGCCACTATTGGATAGGGGGCTTTGGTTCCGCGAGAATTATAACCTACTTTCCTTTAAGTCTTATTTCACTTTTACTTTCAGACGAGGAAAACAAAATTAAGGGTTGTTGTTATTGTTATTGTTTTAAAGGGAGAACTCCAGACCGGAATAGCTATGATTTTTTTTTTTTTTTTTTTTTTTTTTTTACAGCTCCTTTCACCTTTTCAAGACCTCATAAAGGCTCCTCTGGGCAGAGGAGATTGAGGGAGAGGGATGTGGAGGTCTCTGTTTGCATCACAATCAGTCCTGAGCCTGGATTGTGTGACAGACAATGTGGTTATTTCCATCCCAATCAGTGAGATATGAATAAAATGTAGCCACTGCCTGGTCTGCCAGGGGTGAGAGGGAGGGTGGAAGAAAAGGGTTGGGGGTGGGTTGAGAACACACCCGCCCCTTATTCTGCCAGGCCCAGTGAAGACATCATTTAGCCAGAAACCAGGACAACTTGGATAGCGGAGGTTCAGACAGAGCTCCCTACACTGGGTGACCAAAATGGCAGAGCCTCTGCACTGCGACTTGGATCAATAATGAATAAGAATTCCTGGGAGGGAGCTGAAGATGTCTGACCTTACTTAAACTGTAGTGGGGAAACAGATACTCCATGCTCATGGCTTAAGTCACTGTAGGGGATACCATCAAAGAAACTCCAGGCCCTCGCAGTGAAGGAATCTAGAACTTCACATCCCAGCTTCCTTCAGACCTATCCCTAACCATGGAAGGACACCGATGGGTCAGGTGTGACTGCACACCTCATAGTCAGAGATCTGAGGATACAGTAGGGCCCCCTTATCTGTTGGTTCACTTTCCAAGGTTTCAGTTTTTCTGGGTCAACCCCAAACCACAGAAGTTCACCTGAACTGAAAGCCCCAGAGGCACTCTGAGGGTTTTGGTCACTTGCTGTCAATCTCTAAGTGCCCAAGGCTCTGCCCCCAGAGGTCTCTTCTGCTTTCAGGTTCACTTTTCTTCACTTTTACTTTCAGGTGAAAAGTGTTTACATCCTGGGTTTCATCTATCTGCACAGATATGGGATCCTAGTGTATATAGGAAAATAAAACTCTAGGGTCCTGCCCACTTTTTAGAATTTGGGTAAAAGAACATCTCTCCATGGGCCACTAACTCAAGCTCTATGAGTTTCTTCCCTATGGACTGGAGGGGATAAAATATTTAGGTTTTCCAGCTTTATGTAAGGCTACTGATCTCACATGTTTGGGACCATTACTGCTAATAGAGTCCTTAGAAGTCATACAGGAGATGGCAAACTAAATTGCCCCTCAAGGTAAGAATAGTTTTTGCATTTTGAAATTAATCTATATAAATCAAAATTCATCTTATTTTACAGAATAGGCAACTGAGGCCAAGAGAAAAATTCTTTGTTGTACATTGTTGTATCCTAGCTCTGTTGCTTCCTAACTATGGTATCTTAGTTGAGTTTTGACTTTCTGAGGCACAAATTCTTCATTTGTACAATAAAAGAAAAAAACAAACAAACCTTACCTATCTCTTAGGGTTGTTGTGAATTTAGGGAGAACCCTGAATTTGTGGTTACCGAGTTAACAAAGGCAGGAATGCAAGATAAAGAAACTATGTTATCATGGTTCTACCTGACCCTCTTGGTCTTGCCCCAAGTTGATTCCTATAATAGCCAAAGGCATAATGGAAGTTGAAAAGAGCCTTTTCTTTGGACCCAGGTGAAGGAGTTATGTGGGCCCTGGATAACTGGGTTATTTTTGTCCCTTGTAACACCCCAGCTTGCCATACATATAAACCCAGGTAGAGATGGGACCTCTTCTCTAGTTCTTTGATCCTGCATTCACTTCTTTGTTATTATGTAGTCTTTCTTGCAACAAAATCTTTGGTTTCTGTACTTGGAAGAAAGCATTGTAAAAAGAACAAAGTGCCATATGCATGTAAGTCCTCATTGTTGTTCCAAGTCACTGAGAAAGAGAAAATAAGTGTCAGGGCCAACACTAGCACTAACATATGATGCCCCAGTCCCATATGCCTTTTATGAGACCATATTGCTTCATATTAAAATGATTATTTTCTTTACATAAATGAGAGTGAAAAAAATTGGAAGACTTAGTATTTGGCAGGCATTGTGCTAAGTAGTCGGGATACAAATTTTAAAAATCATGCCAGACTCTGTATTCAAGGCACTCACATTTTAATAAGGGAGAAGACACTGCATATTATTGAGTTGATAGGTAAAGAGGGATGTTTTGGTCTAGGAAGTTGAAAAGATGTCAGAAAAGTTGAAGGAATGGTAAGTAGCATCCCAGAGCAATTTATTGATTTGACCTTCCTTGGGATGGGTTGTATGGATTTGGCTATTGTTCCCAGAGAAAGAAATGGACAGTGTGTGTGTGTGTGTGTGTGTGTGTGTGTGTGTGTGTGTGTGTGTGTGAGAGAGAGAGAGAGAGACAGAGACAGAGACAG